>NC_092747.1:47349095-47401595 GCF_047496795.1 Chiloscyllium punctatum | reverse complement strand
TCGCTGTGTCTGTGTGTCTCTCGCGTGCACTGTGTGTGTCTCGCACGCGCTGTGTCTGTGTGTGTCTCTCTCGCGTGCGCTGTGTTTCTGTGTGTGTGTGTCTCGCGTGCTGTCTGTGTGTGTGTCTCGGCTTCTCGCGCGCGTTCTCTGTGTGTGTGTCTCGGCTTCTCGCGCGCGTTCTCTGTGTGTGTGTCTCGGTCACTCGCGTGCTGTGTGTGTGTGTGTGTGTGTGTGTGTGTCTGTCTGTCTGTCTCTCGCGCCCGCTCTGTGTGTGTGTGTGTGCGTGTGTCTGTCTGTTTCTCGCGCCTGCTCTTTGTGTGTGTGTGTGTGTCTGCCTCTCGCGCGCGCTGTGTGTGTGTGTATGTGTGTGTGTGTGTGTCTCGGCCTCTCTCGCGCGCTGTGTGTGTGCGTGTGTGTGTCTCGGCCTCTCGCGCACGCTGTGCGCGTGTGTGTCTGTCTCTCGCGCACGTTGTGTCTGTGTGTCTCTCGCGTGCGCTGTGTCTGTGTGTCTCGCGCGCGGTGTGTGTGTGTGTCTCCCGTGCACGCTGTGTGTGTCGCGCGTGCTGTCTGTCTGTCTATGTCTCTCGCGTGCTGTGTGTGTGTGTGTCTCGGCCTCTCGCGCGCATTCTCTGTGTGTGTCTGTCTCTCGCGCCCGCTGTGTGTGTGTGTGTGTGTGTCTCGGCCTCTCTCGCGCGCTGTGTGTGTGCGTGTGTGTGTCTCGGCCTCTCGCGCACGCTGTGCGCGTGTGTGTCTGTCTCTCGCGCACGTTGTGTCTGTGTGTCTCTCGCGTGCGCTGTGTGTGTGTGTGTGTGTGTGTCTCGGCCTCTCGCGCGCATTCTCTGTGTGTGTCTGTCTCTCGCACCCGCTGTGTGTGTGTGTCTGTCTGTGTCTCGTGCCCGCTCTGTGTGTGTGTGTGTGTGTGTGTGTGTGTGTGTGTGGGACTCTGTCTCTCGCGCGTGTTCTGTGTGTGTGACTCTCGCGCGCGCTGTGTGTGCGTGTGTGTGTCTGTCTGTCTCTCGCGCCTGCTGTGTGTGTGTGTGTGTGTGTTTGTCTGGCTCTTGCGCGCTCTGTGCATGTGTGTGTGCCTGTCTCTCGCGTGCGCTGTGTGTGTCTGTCTCGCGCACTGTGTATTTGTGTGTGTCTGTTGCGCGCGCAGTGTGTCTGTCTCCCGTGCCCGCTCTGTGTGTGTCTGTCTCTCGTGCCCGCTCGGTGTGTGTGTGAGTGAGAGACTCTGTCTCTCGCGCCCGCTGTGCGTGAGAGACTCTGCCTGGCTCTCGCGCCCGCTGTGCGTGAGAGACTCTGCCTGGCTCTCGCGCCCGCTGTGCGTGAGAGACTCTGCCTGGCTCTCGCGCCCGCTGTGCGTGAGAGACTCTGCCTGGCTCTCGCGCCCGCTCTGTGTCTGTGTGTGTGTGTGTGTGTATGTGTGTGTGTGTCTGTCTGTCTGTCTCTCTCGCCCACTTTGTGTGTGTGTGTGTGTGTGACTGTCTCTCTCGCGCGTGCACTGTGTGTGTGTGTGTGTGTGTGTGTGTGTGTGTGTGTCGGCCTCACGTGCGCGCTGTGTGTGTGTGTGTCGGCCTCACGTGCGCGCTGTGTGTGTGTGTGTCTTGGCCTCTCGCGCGCTGTGTGTGTGTGTGTCTGTCTGTGTGTCTGTCTCTCGCGCCCACGCTCTGTGTATGTGTCTCTCGCGCCCGTTCTGTGTGTGTGTGTGTCTGTCTGTCTCTCGTGCCCGCTCCGTGTGTGAGAGACTCTGTCTCTCGCGCGCGCTGTGTGTGTCTCTGTCTCTCGCATGCTGTGTGTGTGTCTCTCGCGCGTGTTCTGTGTGTCTGTCTCTCGCGCCCGCTCTGTGTGTGTGTGTGTGTGTGTGTGTGTGTCTGTCTGTCTGTCTCTCGCGCCCGCTCTGTGTGTGTGTGTGTGTGTGTGTGTGTGTGTGTGTGTGTGTTTGTCTGGCTCTTGTGCGCTCTGTGCATGTGTGTGTGCCTGTCTCTCGCGTGCACTGTGTATTTGTGTGTGTCTGTCGCACCCGCTCTGTGTGTGTGTGTGTCTGTCTCTCGCGCCCGCTGTGTGTGTGTGTGTGTGTCTGTCTGTCTGTCTCTCGCGCCCGCTGTGTGTGTGTGTTTGTCTGGCTCTTGCGCGCTCTGTGCATGTGTGTGTGCCTGTCTCTCGCGTGCGCTGTGTGTGTCTGTCTCTCTCGTGCACTGTGTATTTGTGTGTCTGTCGCGCGCGCAGTGTGTCTGTCTCTCGTGCCTGCTCTGTGTGTGTGTGCGTCTGTCTCTCGCGCCCGCTCTGTGTGTGTGTGTGTGTCTCGCGCCCGCTCTGTGTGTGTGTGTGTGTGTGTGTGTGTGTGTGTGCGCGCGCTGTGTGTGTGAGACTCTGTCTCTTGTGCGCGCTGTGTGTGTGTGAGACTCTGTCTCTTGCGCGCGCTGTGTGTGTCTCTGTGTCTTTCGCGCGTATTCTGTGTGTGTGTGAATCTGTTTCTCGCGCGTGCTGTATGTGTGTGTGTGTCTGTCTCTCTCGCCCGCTTTGTGTGTGTGTGTGAGACGGTCTCTCTCGCATCCGCTCAGTGTGTGTGTGTGTGTGTGTCTATCTGTCTGTCTATCTGTCTGTCTCTCTGTCTCTCGCTCCTGCTCTGTGTGTGTGTGTGTGTGTGTGTGTGTGTGTGTGTCTTGGCCACTCACGCCCGCTCTGTGTGTGTGTGTGTGTGTCGGCCTCTTGTGCGCGCTGTGTGTGTGTGTGTCTTGGCCTCTCGCGCGCGCTGTGTGTGTGTGTTTCGGCCTCGCGCGTGCTGTGTGTGTATGTGTATGTATCTGTCTCTCGCGCCCGCGCGCTGTGTGTGTGTGTGTCTCGGCCTTTCGTGCGCGCTGTGTGTGTGTGTCTCGGCCTCTCGTGCGCTGTGTGTGTGTGTGTGTGTCTGTCTCTCGTGCCCGCTGTGTGTGTGTGCTGTGTGTGTGACTCTCGCGCGTGTTCTGTGTGTGTGTGACTCTGTTTCTCGCGCGTGCTCTGTGTGTGTGTGTGTCTCACTCGCGTGTGCTCTGTGTGTGTGTGTGTCTCTCACGCCCGCTGTGTGTGCGTGTGTCTCTCGCGCTGTGTGTGCGTGTGTGTGTGTCTCTCGCGCTGTGTGAGTCTCTCACACTCTGTGTGTGTGTGTGTGTGTGTGTGTGTGTGTGTGTGTGTGTGTGTGTCTGTCTGTCTGTCTCTCGCGCCCGCTCTGTCTGTCTGTGTGTGTGTGTGTGTCTCGCGCCCACTCTGTGTGTCTCTGTCTCTCGTGCTCGCTCTGTGTGTGTGTATGTGTGTCTGGCTGTCTGTCTGTCTGTCTCTTGCGCCCGCTGTGTGTGTCCCTGTCTCTTGCGCCCGCTGTGTGTGTCCCTGTCTCTTGCGCCCGCTGTGTGTGTCCCTGTCTCTTGCACCCGCTGTGTGTGTCCCTGTCTCTTGCGCCCGCTTTGTGTGTGTCCCTGTGTATCTCTCACGCCCGCTCTGTGTGTGTGTGTGTGTGTCTCGGCCTCTCGCGCGCGCTATGTGTGTGTGTGTGTGTGTCTCGGCCTCTCGCGCGTTCTATGTGTGTGTGTGTGTGTGTGTGTGTGTGTGTGTGTGTGTCTCGGCCTCTCGCGCGTTCTGTGTGTGTGTGTTTGTCTGTCTCTTGCGCCCGCTCTGTGTGTGTGTGTGTGTCTCTGTCGCACCCGCTGTGTGAGTGTGTGTGTTTATCTGTCTCTCGCCCCCGCTCTGTGTGTGTGTGTGTGTGTTTGTCTGGCTCTCGCGCGCTGTGTGCATGTGTGTGTGCATGTCTCTCGCGTGCGCTGTGTGTGTCTGTATCTCTCGGGCGCTGTGTGCATGTGTGTGCCTGTCTCTCGCGTGCGCTGTGTGTCTGTATCTCTCGCGCACTGTGTGTCTGTCTCTCGCAAGCACTGTGTGTGTGTCTGTCTCTCGGGCCCGTTCTGTATGTGTGTATGTGTCTCTCGCGCCCGCTCTGTGTGTGTGTGTGTGTGTCTCGCGCCCACTCTGTGTGTCTCTGTCTCTCGTGCTCGCTCTGTGTATGTGTGTCTGTCTGTCTGTCTCTTGCGCCCGCTGTGTGTGTCTCTGTCTCTTGCGCCCGCTGTGTGTGTCTCTGTCTCTTGCGCCCGCTGTGTGTGTCTCTGTCTCTTGCGCCCGCTGTGTGTGTCTCTGTCTCTTGCGCGCGCGTGCGCTGTGTGTGTGACTCTGTTTCTCGCACGTGCTGTATGTGTGTGTGTGTGACTGTCTCCCGCGCCCGCTCTGTGTGTGTGTGTGTGTATCTCTCGCTCCCGCTCCTCTGTGTGTGTCTGTCTGTCTGTCTCTCGCTCCCGCTCTGTGTGTGTGTGTGTGTGTGTGTGTGTGTGTGTGTGTGTGTGTGTGTGTCTCGGCCTCTCGCGCGCGCTGTGTGTGTGTGTGTGTCTGTCTGTCTCTCGTGCCCACTGTGTGTGTGTGTGTGAGAGACTCTGTCTCTTGCGCGCGCTGTGTGTGTGACTCTCGCGCGTGTTCTGTGTGTGTGTGACTCTTTCTCGCGCGTGCTGTATGTGTGTGTGTGACTGTCTCTCTTGCGTCCGCTCTGTGTGTGTGTGTGTGTGTGTATGTGTCTCCCGCGCCCGCTCTGTGCGTGTGTGTGTCTGTCTCTCGCTCCCGCCCCTCTGTGTGTGTGTCTGTCTGTCTGTCTCTCGCTCCCGCTCTGTGTGTGTGTGTGTCTCGGCCTGTCGCGCGCGCTGTGTGTGTGTGTGTCTCGGCCTCTCACGCGCGCGGTGTGTGTGTGTGTGTGTCTCGGCCTCTCGCACGCGCTGTGTGTGTGTGTGTGTCTCGGCCTCTCGCACGCGCTGTGTGTGTGTGTGTGTCTCGGCCTCTCACGCGCGCTGTGTGTGTGTGTGTGTGTCTCGGCCTCGCGCGCGCTGTGTGTGTGTGTGTGTGTCTGGGCCTCTCGCACGCGCTGTGTGTGTGTCTCGGCCTCTCACGCGCTGTGTGTGTGTGTGTGTGTGTGTGTATCTGTCTGTCGCGCCCGCTCTGTGTGTGTGTGTGTTTGTCTGGCTCTTGTGCGCTGTGTGCATGTGTGTGTGTGTGTTTGTCTGGCTCTCGCGCGCTGTGTGCATGTGTGTGTGTGTGTTTGTCTGGCTCTCGCGCTGTGTGCATGTGTGTGTGCATGTCTCTCGCGTGCGCTGTGTGTGTCTGTATCTCTCGCGCGCTGTGTGCATGTGTGTGCCTGTCTCTCGCGTGCGCTGTGTGTCTGTATCTCTCGCGCACTGTGTGTGTGTGTCTGTCTCTCGGGCCCGTTCTGTGTGTGTGTGTGTGTGTGTGTCACGCGCCCGCTGTGTATGTGCCTCTCGCGCCCGCTCAGTGTGTGTGTGTGTGTGTGTCTGTCTCTCGCGTCCGCTCAGTGTGTGTGTCTATCGCGCTATGTGTGTCTCTCTTGCGCTCTGTGTGTGTGTGTCTGTCTGTCTGCCTGTCTCTCGTGCTCTGTGTAAGTGTGTGTGTCTGTCTGTCTCGTGCTGTGCGTCTGTCTCTCGTGCTCGGTGTGTGTGTTTCCCGCGCTCTGTGTGTGTGTGTGTGTGTGTGTCTCTTGTGCTCGGTGTGTGTGTGTGTTGGTCTCTCGCGCTCGGTGTGTCTGTGTCTATCTCTCATGCTGTGTGTGTTCGTGTGTGTCTCGCGCCCGGTGTGTGTGTCTCTCTCCTGCTCGGTGTGTGTATGTCTCTCGCGTCTGTGTGTGTGTGTTGTGTGTGTGTGTGTGTGTGTGTGTCTCTCACGCGCTCTCTGTGAGTGTGTGTCTCTCGCGCTCGGTGTGTGTGTGTGTCTCGCGCTGTGTGTGTGTGTCTGGGCCTCTCGCGCGCGCAGTGTGTGTGTGTCTGGGCCTCTCGCGCGCGCAGTGTGTGTGTGTCTGGGCCTCTCGCGCGCGCAGTGTGTGTGTGTCTGGGCCTCTCGCGCGCGCAGTGTGTGTGTGTCTGGGCCTCTCGCGCGCGCAGTGTGTGTGTGTCTGGGCCTCTCGCGCGCGCAGTGTGTGTGTGTCTGGGCCTCTCGCGCGCGCAGTGTGTGTGTGTCTGGGCCTCTCGCGCGCGCAGTGTGTGTGTGTCTGGGCCTCTCGCGCGCGCAGTGTGTGTGTGTCTGGGCCTCTCGCGCGCGCAGTGTGTGTGTGTCTCGGCCTCTCGCGCGCTCGCTGTGTGTGTGTCTCGGCCTCTCTCGCGCTCGCTGTGTGTGTGTCTCGGCCTCTCGCGCGCGCTGTGTGTGTGTGTGTCTGGGCCACTCGCGCACGCTGTGTGTGTCTCGGCCTCTCGCATGCGCTGTGTGTGTGTGTGTGTGTCTCGGCCTCTCGCGCGCGCTGTGTGTGTGTGTGTCTGGGCCTCTCGCGCCCGCTCTCTGTGTGTGTGTGTGTCTCTGTTGCGCCCGCTGTGTGTGTGTGTCTGTCTCTCGCGCCCGCTCTGTCTGTGTGTGTGTGTCTGTCTCTCGCGCCCGCTCTGTGTGTGTTTCTCTCGCGCCCGCTGTGTGTATCTGTCTCTCACGCCCGCTCTGTGTGTGTGTGTGTGTGTGTGTCTGTCTGTCTCTCGCGCCTGCTCTCTGTGTGTGTGTGTGTTTGTCTGGCTCTCACGCGCTGTGTGCATGTGTGTGTGCATGTCTCTCGCGTGCGCTGTGTGTGTCTGTATCTCTCGCGCGCTGTGTGCATGTGTGTGTGCCTGTTTCTCGCGTGCACTGTGTGTCTGTACCTCTCGCGGACTGTGTGTCTGTCTCTCGCAAGCACTGTGTGTGTGTGTGAGACTCTGTCTCTCGCACGCTGTGTGTGTGTCTCTCGCGCGTGTTCTGTGTGTGTGACTCTCTCTCGCGCGCGCTGTTTGAGTGTGTGTGTGTGTCTGTCTGTCTGTCTCTCGCGCCCGCTTTGTGTGTGTGTGTGACTGTCTCTCGCGCTCGGTGTGCATGTGTCTCTCGCGCTCGGTGTGCGTGTCTGTCTCGCGCTCGGTGTGCGTGTCTGTCTGTCTCTTGCGCGCTCTGTGCATGTGTGTGTGCCTGTCTCTTGTGTGCGCTGTGTGTGCCTGTCTCTCTCGCGCACTGTGTATTTGTGTGTGTCTGTCGCACGCGCAGTGTGTCTGTCTCTCGTGCCCGCTGTGTGTGCGTCTGTCTCTCGCGCCCGCTCTGTGTGTGTGTGTGTGTCTCGCGCCCGCTCTGTGTGTGTCTGTCTCTCGTGCCCGCTCTGTGTGAGTGTATGTGTGTCTGTCTGTCTGTCTCTCGCGCCCGCTGTGTGTGTGTGAGAGACTCTATCTCTTGCGCGCGCTGTGTGTGTCTCTGTCTCTTGCGCGCGCTGTGTGTGTCTCTGTCTCTTGCGCCCGTGCTGTGTGTGTGTGTGTGTGTGTCTGTCTGTCTCTTGCGCCCGCGCTGTGTGTGTGTGTGTGTGTGTCTGTCTGTCTCTTGCGCCCGCTCTGTGTGTGTGTGTGTCTCTGTCGCGCCCGCTGTGTGAGTGTGTGTGTGTGTGTGTGTCTGTCTCTCGTGCCCGCTCTGTGTGTGTGTGTGTGTGTGTGTGTGTGTGTGTGTGTCTGTCTGTCTGTCTCTCGCGCCCGCTCTGTGTGTGTGTCTCTCTCGCGCCCGCTCTGTGTGTGTGTGTCTGTCTGTCTGTCTCTCGTGCACGCCTGTGTGTGTGTGTGTGTGTGTGTGTGTGTGTCTGTCTGTCTCTCGCGCCCGCTCAGTGTGTGTGCGTTTGTCTGGCTCTCGCGCGCTGTGTGCGTGTGTGTGTGTGCATGTCTCTCGCGTGCGCTCTGTGTCTGTATCTCTCGCGCACTGTGTATGTGTGTGTCTGTCTCTCGGGCCCGCTCTGTGTGTGTGTGTCTCTCACGCCCGCTGTGTGTGTGTGTGTCTCGCGCCCGCTGTGTGTGTGTCTCTCGCGCCCGCTGTATGTGTGTGTCTCTCGCGCCCGCTCTGTGTGTGTGTGTCTGTCTGTCTGTCTTTCTCTCTCGCGTCCGCTCAGTGTGTGTGTGTGTGTGTCTATCGCGCTGTGTGTGTCTCTCTTCAGCTCTGTGTGTGTGTGTGTGTGTGTCTGTCTGCCTGTCTCTCGTGCTCTGTGTGTGTGTGCGCGTCTGTCTCTCGTGCTGTGTGTGTGTGTGTGTGTGTGTTTGTCTCTTGTGCTCTGTGTGTGTGTTTGTCTCTTGTGCTCTGTGTGTGTGTGTGTCTCTTGTGCTCTGTGTGTGTGTGTGTCTCTCGTGCTCTGTGTGTGTGTGTTTGTCTCTTGTGCTCTGTGTGTCTCTCGTGCTGTGTGTGTGTGTGTGTCTCTCGTGCTCGGTGTGTGTGTGTCTGTCTGCCTGTCTCTCGTGCTCTGTGTGTGTGTGCGCGTGTGTCTCTCGTGCTCTGTGTGTGTGTGTGTGTCTCTCGTGCTCTGTGTGTGTGTGTGTGTGTGTCTCTCGTGCTCTGTGTGTGTGTCTCTCGTGCTCTGTGTGTGTGTTTGTCTCTTGTGCTCTGTGTGTCTCTCGTGCTGTGTGTGTGTGTGTCTCTCGTGCTGTGTGTCTCTCGTGCTAGGTGTGTGTGTGTGTGTCAGTCTCTCGCGCTCGGTGTGTGTGTCTATCTCTCGTGCTGTGTGTGTTCGTATGTGTCTCTCGTGCGCTGTGTGTGTGTGTCTCGCGCTCGGTGTGTGTGTCTCTCTCGTGCTCGGTGTGTGTATGTCTCTCGCGTCTGTGTGTGTGTGTGTTGTGTGTGTGTCTCTCTCGCGCTCTCTGTGAGTGTGTATCTGTCTCTCGCGCCCGCTCAGTGTGTGTGTGTGTGTGTGTGTGTGTGTCTGTCTGTCTCTTGCGCCCGCTCTGTGTGTGTGTATCTGTCTCTCGCGCCCGCTCTGTCTGTGTGTGTGTGTGTCTCTCTCTCTCGCGCCCGCTCTGTGTGTGTGTGTGTGTGTGTGTGTGTTTGTCTGGCTCTCGCGCGCTGTGTGCATGTCTCTCGCGTGCGCTGTGTGTGTCTGTATCTCTCGCGCGCTGTGTGCATGTGTGTGTGCCTGTCTCTCGCGTGCGCTGTGTGTCTGTATCTCTCGCGCACTGTGTATGTGTGTGTCTGTCTCTCGGGCCCGCTCTGTGTGTGTGTGTGTCTCACGCCCGCTGTGTGTGTCTCTTGCGCCCGCTCTATGTGTGTGTGTGTGTCTGTCTGTCTCTCGCGTCTGCTCAGTGTGTGTGTGTGTCTATCGCGCTCTGTGTGTGTGTCTCTCTTGCGCTCTGTGTGTGTGTGTGTGTGTGTGTGTGTGTATGTCTCTCTCTCTCTCACGCTGTGTGTGTGTGTCTGTCTCTTGTGCTGTGTGTGTGTGTGTGTCTGTCTGTCTCTCGTGCTGTGTCTCGCGCTCGGTGTGTGTGTGTGTCTATCTCTCGTGCTGTGTGTGTTCGTGTGTGTCTCTCGTGCTGTGTGTGTTCGTGTGTGTCTCTCGTGCGCTGTGTGTGTGTGTCTCTCGTGCGCTGTGTGTGTGTGTCTCTCGTGCGCTGTGTGTGTGTGTCTCTCGTGCGCTGTGTGTGTGTGTCTCTCGTGCGCTGTGTGTGTGTGTCTCTCGTGCGCTGTGTGTGTGTGTCTCTCGTGCGCTGTGTGTGTGTGTCTCTCGTGCGCTGTGTGTGTGTGTCTCTCGTGCGCTGTGTGTGTGTGTGTGTCTCTCGTGCGCTGTGTGTGTGTGTCTCTCGTGCGCTGTGTGTGTGTGTCTCTCGTGCGCTGTGTGTGTGTGTCTCTCGTGCGCTGTGTGTGTGTGTCTCTCGTGCGCTGTGTGTGTGTGTCTCTCGTGCGCTGTGTGTGTGTGTCTCTCGTGCGCTGTGTGTGTGTGTCTCTCGTGCGCTGTGTGTGTGTGTCTCTCGTGCGCTGTGTGTGTGTGTCTCTCGTGCGCTGTGTGTGTGTGTCTCTCGTGCGCTGTGTGTGTGTGTCTCTCGTGCGCTGTGTGTGTGTGTCTCTCGTGCGCTGTGTGTGTGTGTCTCTCGTGCGCTGTGTGTGTGTGTCTCTCGTGCGCTGTGTGTGTGTGTCTCTCGTGCGCTGTGTGTGTGTGTCTCTCGTGCGCTGTGTGTGTGTGTCTCTCGTGCGCTGTGTGTGTGTGTCTCTCGTGCGCTGTGTGTGTGTGTCTCTCGTGCGCTGTGTGTGTGTCTCTCGTGCGCTGTGTGTGTGTGTCTCTCGTGCGCTGTGTGTGTGTGTCTCTCGTGCGCTGTGTGTGTGTGTCTCTCGTGCGCTGTGTGTGTGTGTCTCTCGTGCGCTGTGTGTGTGTGTCTCTCGTGCGCTGTGTGTGTGTGTCTCTCGTGCGCTGTGTGTGTGTGTCTCTCGTGCGCTGTGTGTGTGTGTCTCTCGTGCGCTGTGTGTGTGTGTCTCTCGTGCGCTGTGTGTGTGTGTGTCTCTCGTGCGCTGTGTGTGTGTGTGTCTCTCGTGCGCTGTGTGTGTGTGTCTCTCGTGCGCTGTGTGTGTGTGTCTCTCGTGCGCTGTGTGTGTGTGTCTCTCGTGCGCTGTGTGTGTGTGTCTCTCGTGCGCTGTGTGTGTGTGTCTCTCGTGCGCTGTGTGTGTGTGTCTCTCGTGCGCTGTGTGTGTGTGTCTCTCGTGCGCTGTGTGTGTGTGTCTCTCGTGCGCTGTGTGTGTGTGTCTCTCGTGCGCTGTGTGTGTGTGTCTCTCGTGCGCTGTGTGTGTGTGTCTCTCGTGCGCTGTGTGTGTGTGTCTCTCGTGCGCTGTGTGTGTGTGTCTCTCGTGCGCTGTGTGTGTGTGTCTCTCGTGCGCTGTGTGTGTGTGTCTCTCGTGCGCTGTGTGTGTGTGTCTCTCGTGCGCTGTGTGTGTGTGTCTCTCGTGCGCTGTGTGTGTGTGTCTCTCGTGCGCTGTGTGTGTGTGTCTCTCGTGCGCTGTGTGTGTGTGTGTCTCTCGTGCGCTGTGTGTGTGTGTCTCTCGTGCGCTGTGTGTGTGTGTCTCTCGTGCGCTGTGTGTGTGTGTCTCTCGTGCGCTGTGTGTGTGTGTCTCTCGTGCGCTGTGTGTGTGTGTCTCTCGTGCGCTGTGTGTGTGTGTCTCTCGTGCGCTGTGTGTGTGTGTCTCTCGTGCGCTGTGTGTGTGTGTCTCTCTGTCTCTCCTACTCTGTGGGTGTCTCTCGTGCTCTGTGGGTGTCTCTCGTGCTCTGTGGGTGTCTCTCGTGCTCTGTGGGTGTCTCTTACGCTCTGTGGGTGTCTCTTACGCTCTGTGGGTGTCTCTTACGCTCTGTGGGTGTCTCTTACGCTCTGTGTATGTGGGTGTCTCTTACGCTCTGTGTATGTGGGTGTCTCTTACGCTCTGTGTATGTGGGTGTCTCTTACGCTCTGTGTATGTGGGTGTCTCTTACGCTCTGTGTATGTGGGTGTCTCTTACGCTCTGTGTATGTGGGTGTCTCTTACGCTCTGTGTATGTGGGTGTCTCTCGAGCTGTGTGTGTGTGTGTCTGTCACTCGCGCTCTGTGTGTGTGTGTGTGTGTGTGCGCGCCTCTCGGGCTCTGTGTGTGTGTGTCTCGCGTGCTCGGTGTGTGTGTGTCTTTCTCGCGCTGTGTGTGTGTGTGTGTGTGTGTGTGTGTGTGTCTCTCGCATTGTGTGTGTGTGTTTGTCTATCGCACTGTGTGTGTGTGTGTGTGTGTGTGTGTGTGTGTGTGTGTGTGTGTGTGTGTGTGTGTGTGTGTCTGTCTCTCCCGCTCTGTGTGTGTGTGTCTGTCTGTCTTTTGTGCTCTGTGTGTGTGTCTGTCTCTCGCGCTGTGTGTGTGTCTCTCGCGCTGTGTGTGTGTGTGTGTGTCTCTCGCGCTGTGTGTGTGTGTCTCTCTCGCGCTCTGTGTGTGTGTCTGTCTGTCTCTTGTGCTGTGTGTGTGTCTCGTGCGCTCTCTGTGTATGTGTCTGTCTCTCGCGCTCTGTGTGTGTGTGTCTCGCACTCTGTGTGTGTGTGTCTGTCTATCTGTCTCGTGCTCTGTGTGCGTGTCTCTCGTGCTGTGTGTGTCTCTCGCGCTCGGTGTGTGTGTGTCTCTCGCGCTCGGTGTGTGTGTGTCTCTCGCGCTCGGTGTGTGTGTGTCTCTCGTGATCGGTGTGTGTGTCAGTCTCTTGCGCTCTGTGTGTGTGTCTATCTCTCGTGCTGTGTGTGTTCATGTGTGTCTCTCGTGCGGTGTGTGTCTGTGTCTGTCTCTCGCGCTCGGTGTGTGTGTGTCTGTCTCTCGTGCTCTGTGTGTGTGTCTCTCGCGCTCGGGGTGTGTGTGTGTGTGTCTCGCGCTCGGTGTGTGTATGTCTCTCGCGGTCTGTGTGTGTGTCTCTCGCGCTCGGTGTGTGTGTGTGTGTGTCTCTCGCGCTGTGTGTGTGTGTCTCTCGCGCTGTGTGTGTGTGTCTCTCGCGCTGTGTGTGTGTGTCTCTCGCGCTGTGTGTGTGTGTCTCTCGCGCTGTGTGTGTTCATGTGTGTCTCTCGTGAGGTGTGTGTCTGTGTCTGTCTCTCGCGCTCGGTGTGTGTGTGTCTGTCTCTCGTGCTCTGTGTGTGTGTCTCTCGCGCTCGGGGTGTGTGTGTGTGTGTCTCGCGCTCGGTGTGTGTATGTCTCTCGCGGTCTGTGTGTGTGTCTCTCGTGCTTGGTGTGTGTATGTCTCTCGTGCTTGGTGTGTGTGTATGTCTCTCGCGCTCGGTGTGTGTGTGTGTCTCTCTCGCGCTCGGTGTGTGTGTGTGTGTCTCTCTCGCGCTCGGTGTGTGTGTGTGTCTCTCTCGCGCTCGGTGTGTGTGTGTGTCTCTCTCGCGCTCGGTGTGTGTGTGTGTCTCTCTCGCGCTCGGTGTGTGTGTGTGTCTCTCTCGCGCTCGGTGTGTGTGTGTGTCTCTCTCGCGCTCGGTGTGTGTGTGTGTCTCTCTCGCGCTCGGTGTGTGTGTGTGTCTCTCTCGCGCTCGGTGTGTGTGTGTGTCTCTCTCGCGCTCGGTGTGTGTGTGTGTCTCTCTCGCGCTCGGTGTGTGTGTGTGTCTCTCTCGCGCTCGGTGTGTGTGTGTGTCTCTCTCGCGCTCGGTGTGTGTGTGTGTCTCTCTCGCGCTCGGTGTGTGTGTGTGTCTCTTGTGCGCTCTCTGTGTGTATGTGTCTGTCTCTCGTGCTCTGTGTGTGTGTGTCTCGCACTCTGTGTGTGTGTGTCTCTCGTGCTCTGTGTGTGTGTGTCTCTTGTGCTCGGTGTGTGTGTGTGTGTCTCTTGTGCTCGATGTGTGTGTCTCTCGCGCTGTGTGTGTGTGTGTGTGTCTATCTCTCGTGCTGTGTGTTCGTGTGTGTTTCTCATGCGCTGTGTGTGTGTGTCTGTCTCTCGCGCTCTGTGTGTGTGTGTGTGTGTGTCTCTCATGCTCGGTGTGTGTATATCTCTCGCGGTCTGTGTGTGTGTGTGTCTCTCGCGCTCGGTGTGTTTGTGTCTCTCTCGCGCTCTCTGTGTGTGTGTGTCTCTTGCGCTGTGTGTGTGTGTGTCTCTCGCACTGTGTGTGTGTGTCTCTCGCACTGTGTGTGTGTGTCTCTCGCGCTGTGTGTGTGTGTCTCTCGCGCTGTGTGTGTGTGTGTCTCTCGCGCTGTGTGTGTGTGTGTCTCTCGCGCTGTGTGTGTGTGTGTCTCTCGCGCTGTGTGTGTGTGTGTGTGTCTCTCGCGCTGTGTGTGTGTGTGTGTGTCTCTCGCGCTGTGTGTGTGTGTGTCTCTCGCGCTGTGTGTGTGTGTGTCTCTCGCGCTCTGTGTGTGTGTGTCTCTCGCGCTCTGTGTGTGTGTGTGTCTGTGTCAGTCTCTCGTGCTGTGTGTGTGTGTGTGTGTCTCTCGCGCTGTGTGTGTGTGTGTGTCTCTCGCGCTGTGTGTGTGTCTGTCTCTCGGGCAGTGTGTGCGTATGTGTCTCTAGCGCTCGGTGTGCGTGTGTCTCGCGCTGGGTGTGTGTGTGTGTGCCTCGCGCTCTGTGTGCGTGTCTGTCTCTCGGGCTGTGTGTGTGTGTGTCTCTCGCGCTCGGTGTGTTTGTGTCTCTCTCGCGCTCTCTGTGTGTGTGTCTCTCTTGCGCTGTGTGTGTGTGTTATTCTCGCACTGTGTGTGTGTGTCTCTCGCGCTGTGTGTGTGTGTGTGTCTCTCGCGCTGTGTGTGTGTGTGTCTCTCGCGCTGTGTGTGTGTGTGTCTCTCGCGCTGTGTGTGTGTGTCTCTCGCGCTGTGTGTGTGTGTGTCTCTCGCGCTGTGTGTGTGTGTGTCTCTCGCGCTGTGTGTGTGTGTGTCTCTCGCGCTCTGTGTGTGTGTGTGTCTGTGTCAGTCTCTCGTGCTGTGTGTGTGTGTGTGTGTCTCTCGCGCTGTGTGTGTGTGTGTCTCTCGCGCTGTGTGTGTGTGTGTCTCTCGCGCTGTGTGTGTGTGTGTCTCTCGCGCTGTGTGTGTGTGTGTCTCTCGCGCTGTGTGTGTGTGTGTCTCTCGCACTGTGTGTGTGTCTGTCTCTCGGGCAGTGTGTGCGTATGTGTCTCTAGCGCTCGGTGTGTGTGTGTGTCTCTCGCGCTCGGTGTGCGTGTGTCTCGCGCTGGGTGTGTGTGTGTGTGCCTCGCGCTCTGTGTGCGTGTCTGTCTCTCGGGCTGTGTGTGTGTGTGTCTCTCGAGCTCGGTGTCTGTGTGTGTGCCTGTCTCGCGCTCGGTGTGTGTGCCTGTCTCGCGCTTCGTGTGTGTGTGTGTGTTTCTCGCACTGTGTGTGTCTGTGTGTGCGTGTCAGTCTCTCGCGCTGTGTGTGCGTGTCAGTCTCTCGCGCTGTGTGTGCGTGTCAGTCTCTCGCGCTGTGTGTGCGTGTCAGTCTCTCGCGCTGTGTGTGCGTGTCAGTCTCTCGCGCTGTGTGTGCGTGTCAGTCTCTCGCGCTGTGTGTGCGTGTCAGTCTCTCGCGCTGTGTGTGCGTGTCAGTCTCTCGCGCTGTGTGTGCGTGTCAGTCTCTCGCGCTGTGTGTGCGTGTCAGTCTCTCGCGCTGTGTGTGCGTGTCAGTCTCTCGCGCTCGGTGCGCGTGTCAGTCTCTCGCGCTGTGTGCGCGTGTCAGTCTCTCGCGCTGTGTGCGCGTGTCAGTCTCTCGCGCTGTGTGCGCGTGTCAGTCTCTCGCGCTGTGTGCGCGTGTCAGTCTCTCGCGCTGTGTGCGCGTGTCAGTCTCTCGCGCTGTGTGCGCGTGTCAGTCTCTCGCGCTGTGTGCGCGTGTCAGTCTCTCGCGCTGTGTGCGCGTGTCAGTCTCTCGCGCTGTGTGCGCGTGTCAGTCTCTCGCGCTGTGTGCGCGTGTCAGTCTCTCGCGCTCGGTGCGCGTGTCAGTCTCTCGCGCTCGGTGCGCGTGTCAGTCTCTCGCGCTCGGTGCGCGTGTCAGTCTCTCGCGCTCGGTGCGCGTGTCAGTCTCTCGCGCTCGGTGCGCGTGTCAGTCTCTCGCGCTCGGTGCGCGTGTCAGTCTCTCGCGCTCGGTGCGCGTGTCAGTCTCTCGCGCTCGGTGCGCGTGTCAGTCTCTCGCGCTGGGTGCGCGTGTCAGTCTCTCGCGCTGGGTGCGCGTGTCAGTCTCTCGCGCTGGGTGCGCGTGTCAGTCTCTCGCGCTGGGTGCGCGTGTCAGTCTCTCGCGCTGGGTGCGCGTGTCAGTCTCTCGCGCTGGGTGCGCGTGTCAGTCTCTCGCGCTGGGTGCGCGTGTCAGTCTCTCGCGCTGGGTGCGCGTGTCAGTCTCTCGCGCTGGGTGCGCGTGTCAGTCTCTCGCGCTCGGTGCGCGTGTCAGTCTCTCGCGCCGGGTGCGCGTGTCAGTCTCTCGCGCCGGGTGCGCGTGTCAGTCTCTCGCGCCGGGTGCGCGTGTCAGTCTCTCGCGCCGGGTGCGCGTGTCAGTCTCTCGCGCCGGGTGCGCGTGTCAGTCTCTCGCGCCGGGTGCGCGTGTCAGTCTCTCGCGCCGGGTGCGCGTGTCAGTCTCTCGCGCCGGGTGCGCGTGTCAGTCTCTCGCGCCGGGTGCGCGTGTCAGTCTCTCGCGCCGGGTGCGCGTGTCAGTCTCTCGCGCCGGGTGCGCGTGTCAGTCTCTCGCGCCGGGTGCGCGTGTCAGTCTCTCGCGCCGGGTGCGCGTGTGCGTCTCTCGCGCCCGGTGCGCGTGTGCGTCTCTCGCGCTCGGGGTGTGTGCGTCTCTCGCGCTGTTTGTGTGTGTGTGCGTCTCTCGCGCTGTGTGTGTGTGTGTGTGTGTGTGTGTGTGTGTGTGTGTGTGTGTGTCTATATCGCGCTCTCTGTGTGTGTGTCTGTCTCTCGTGCTCTGTGTGTGTCTCTCGTGTGGTGTGTGTGTGTCTCTCGCGTGCTGTGTGTGTGTCTGTCTCTTGCGCTCTGTGTGTGTCTCTTTCGTGCACTGTGTGTGTGTGGGTGTGTCTCGCACGCTCTGTGTGTATGTGTCTCACGCTCTGTGTGTGTGTCTCATGCTCTGTGTGTGTCTATCTGTCTCTCGCGCGCGCTGTCTCTGTGTGTGTGTCTGTCGCGTGTGCTCTCTGTGTGTGTTTGTCTGGCGTGCACGCTCTGTGTGTGTGTGTCTGTCTGTCTGTGGCGCGCGCTCTGTGTGTGTGTGTGTCTGTGTCTGTGTCTGTCTGTCGCGTGCGTTCTCTCTCTGTCTCTGTGTGTGTGTGTGTGTCTGTCTGTCTCTCAATGTTTTTCAAGTGATTTAATTCATTGAACGAGTGACGGTCATAGAGTCATTGGGATGCGCAGCACAATAACAGACCCTCTTGTCCACCCATCCATGCTCACTAGATCCTAAACTAATTGAGTCACATTTGCTAACATTTGGTCCGTATTCCTCTATTTATATGCTCATCTAGATGCCTTTTTAAAAGTTGTAACTGTACCAGCCTCCACCATTTCGTGTGACAGCTCATTCCATACCCCACCCTCTGCGTGAAAATTTACCCGTAAATCCCTTTCAACTCTTTACCCTTTCATTCTAAACCTATGCCCTTCTAGTTCTGGACTCCATCACCCCAAGGAAAAGATCTTCTCTTTACCCTATCCATGCCTTTGTGATTTAATGAACCTCTATAAGTCTACCCCTCAGCCTCCACACCAGGGAAGACAGCCCTAAATTATTCAGCCTATCCCAAGTACCTTGTTCTTTCCATTATTAATGCTTTGAGGACATCTGTTACTTGTGAAAATTCGCACATTTGAAAGACTGAGCAGGTATTGGCTTGGCTTGGTGGTGTTAAAAGGCACGACTTTTTTTAAGACACTTGCTGTAGGCCATGTGACTGACTACTTGAACTTGTTTTTAGGAAGTATCAGTGTTTATGACTGTCAGGAGTTGTGACTATTTGAGATCAGTTGGAGTTCATTTGGTGTATACTCTGCCAAGGGAAGTTACCCAGCCCATCATCTTCCACTTACCTTGAAAGGTCTTCTGAGAGTCTAGTGATAGGATTGGAAACTGAGAGATTTTCTCCTGAGCAGCCTCTAAAGACTTTTGGCAGCCCCTGAATGGACTATGTTTGAAAAGATCCTTGGGCCAACCACATATGCCTTGTAACATATCTGTATGTTCCAGGATTCCAGGCTGAACACCAACTGGAGCATTTGGTCATAGAGCTGTTCAACAAGGAAATAGACCCTTCGGTCCATATTGACTATGCCGACCAGATATCTTAAATTAATCTAGCCCCATTTGCCAGTACTTGGCCCATGTCCCTTAACCCTTCCTATTCATGTACCCATCCACTTTCTCTGGTATCTCATTCCATACACGTGCCAAACACTGCATGAAAAAATTGCCCCTCAGGTCCCTTTTTCTTAAAACCCCTCCCCCCACCTTAGACTTATGCCCTCTAGTTTTAGACTCCCACCACCCTGGGAAAAGACCTTGGGTGTTCACCCTATCCATGCACCTCATGATCTTGTAAAACTCTATAAGGTCACCCCTCAGCCTCCAATGCTTCAGGGAAACAGCCCCAGCCTCTCCCTATAGCTCAAACCCTCCAGCCTTGGCAACATCCTTGTAAATCTTTTCTGAACCTTTTCAAGTTTCACAATATCCTTCCTAGAGCAGAGAGACCAGAATTGAATGCAGTATCCAAAAGTGGCCTAATCAATGTTCTGTCCAGCCTCAACATGATCTCCCAACGTCTAGATTAGAGTGGTGCTGGAAAAGCACAGCAGGTCAGGCAGCATCCGAGGAGCAGGAAAATTTACCATTCGGTCAAAAGCCCTTCATCAGGAGTGGAGGCAGGGAGCCTCCAGGGTGGAGAGATAAATGGCTCTCAGCCTTCAGTCTGAAAAGCAATCCTCCACCACCATTCTGATTTCTACCTTGGAGCCAGTTCTGCAACCAAATGGCTAGTTCTCCTTCTATTCCACGTGATCTAACCTTGCGAACCAGTCTACTGAGGAACCTTATTGAACACCTTGCCGAAGTTCATGTAGATCATGTCCACCACTCTGCCCTTAAAATCCTCGTCATTACGACCTCAAAACTCCAAATCAAGTTAGTGAGACAGGATTTCCTGCTGCAAAACCATGTTGACTGTCCCTAATCAGTTCTTGTCTTTCCAAATACATACATCCTGTCCTTCGTTATTCCCTCCAACAATTTTCCCACCACTGATGTCAGGCTGTATAGTTCCCTAGCTTGTCCTTACTGTCTTTTTTATTAGTGGCACCAGGTTAGCCAACCTCCAGTCTTCTGGCACCTCACTTGTCGCTATTGATGAGACAAATATCTCAGCAAGGAACCCAGCAATCACTTTACTAGTTTTCCAAGAATAGGTCAAAGTTTGCACGTTTTGTATTGGGTGCATCCACATACTGAACCAGAAACTTTTCTTGTACACACTAAACATATTCCTCTCCATCTAAACCGTTAACACTATGGCAACCTCAGTCTACGTCTGGAAAGTTAAAATCCCCTACCATAAAAACCCTATTATTCTTGCAGATAATGGAAATGCCCTTACAAATTTGTTTCTTAACTTCCTGCTGACTGTTGGAGGGGTGTCTATAGTATAATTCCAAGATGGTGCTCATCGCTTCCTTATTTCTCAGTTCCATCCAAATAATGTCCATGGACGTATTCCCAGGAAAATCGTCCCTAAGTACAGCTGTAATCTTACCTCTTATCAAAAACTGCACTCCCCTTCCTATTGTATCTATATCCTGAAACATTAAGATTAGATTCCCTACAGTGCGAAAACAGACCCTTCGGCCCAACGAGTCCACATCGACCCTCCGAAAAGTAACCCACGCAGACCCATTCCTCTACTCCCTACTAATGCACTTATCACTGTCGGCAATTTAGCATGGCCAATTCACCTGAATTGCACATCTTTGGACTGTGGGAGGAAGCCCACTCAGACACAGGGAGAATGTGCAAACTTCACGCAGACAGTTGCCCAAGGCTGGAATCGAACCCGGGTCCCTAACGCTGCATGGCAGCAGTGCTAGCCACTGTGCCACCCAAGCTAGGCAAAAGTGAGGACTGCAGATGCTGGAGATCAGAGTCAAGATTAGAGTGGTGCTGGAAAAGCACAGCAGGTCAGGTTCTTCACAGTTAGGTGTTAGTGTCTCCTCTGAAGTGGTGAGGTGCTTCCATTGTCCTGTTCCTGAAGCATGTCCTTGCTGGTGCCTCTCTGTCTGACCTATCCTTTGTGTGGCTTTTGTGTTGCTGGGTTGTGAAAGTGCCCTTAGGGCTTTGAGATATCTGTGGTGCTCTGTCACTGTTAGCGAGCTTAAAGTGTATTCTCTCATCTGTATGGGTTGCCTGATTTGGCTTGTGAGCCTGCTTGGTAATTCTGGGTGTTTTTGGTACAGTTTGGCCAATTTTGCTTTTGTGGGCCTGTTGTGGGTTAGCAAATCTTTTCCCACACTACCCTCGAGGACTTCTTTAAATTCCTGCCTAGCTTCCTATGTTCTCCCTTCAGAATATCATCTTTACCCTTCCGATTGTAGTTAGTTCCAGTGTGTACAATGACCTTCTGGTCCCTCTCCCCTTTTTGAGAATATTCTGCACTCTGAGGTATCCTTGATCCTGGAGCCAAGGAAGCAGCATACCATTCTGATTTCTTGCTGTTGGCCACAGAAACATCTATCTTTGCCTCTGACTAGAGTCCCATATATACTTGACCACTTGGAACCTGATGTACCCACTGTTACATTAGATCCAGCTTTGGTTACAGAAATTTGGCTAGTTGTGTTACATTCTCCTGAGAGTCCATCACCCCCTATGTTTTCCAAAACCGCATCCTTGTTTGAGATGTGGATAGCCCAGGAGACTCCTGTAGTACCTGCCTCCCCTCCTACTTTTCTTGGAGGTAACCCATCTACCTGACTATCTGTTTTTTTTTTCCTCCCTTCCTGCCATCCATCACATCCCCTAGCTCCTGTAAATTCCTCATTGCCTCTAACTGCCTTTTCAGTTGATCCATGTGATCTGATAGAATTCACAACCAAACACACTTCCTTCAGTCATAATCATCAGTAACATGGAAACTCTTCCTAATCTCCCACATCCGAGAAGAAGAGCACATCACTCTATTAAAGGCCATCTTTGCACCATAACAATTTAAAGACCCAGAAAATTGCACAATCTTACTGTTCTCAAATAAAACACTGCTCCACACTAACTTAATACCTATGTTTTATATTTTAAAAATTTAATCAAGAGACGGATCTCAATAAAACATAGAGCCAAAAAGGAACCCACTCTCCTCACTATTGTAGATTTACAAAAAACAGTAATCTTACTCTTAAAATCTATGCACTTAGCTGCCTCTGTGCTATGAGCTCTCCGACACAGGTTCCTCCAAGGTCAGCTGTGAATTTTGCTGTTAATTTTTCTTAGACCCAAATCTTAAGACTTTGGATCGAAGAGATATTAATAGGTAATTTGGAAAACAGCCTCAGAGTGAAGGGGAGACCCTTCAGCAGTGTGATGAGGAATTTCTTCTGCCAGAGTGGTGAATCTATGGAAATCTGCCATAGAAAGCTGTGGAGGCTAAGTCATTTTGAGTGTATTTCAAATGAGAGAAATTCTTAATTCTTCATGAGGAGAAGGCAAAAAGGTGGGGTTGAGAAACACATCAGCCGAATGGCTAAATTCTGTTCCAGTGTCTTGTGGTCAGGTATTAAGAAGTGCTTATGAACATTTTGATCTGTCTGGTTTTACTTTTTCTAGGTTCCTATACCAGTGGGTGCAGATCCTGGAGCGGAGGCTCTTCCACTTGATAAGTACATCATTGATGCATTATATACAGAAGAGATGTTACATGATTCAAAGTAAGATTTTATGAAGATACTGTGATAATGGTGAAATATCAGGCCATTTTTTGTGGGCAGAGGCAAAACTTCAATATTTGCTGTTGACCTGGAAGAATGGTGCCCAAAATGAGGAAGTGATTACTATAGCATGGGCTTTTTTACACACACTCAGTTTTTTTTTCTTTAACCCCCACACTACTACCTAATTGCAATACTCTCAGTTTTAATCTGTCAGCAAGTTGCAGGGGGGGGGGGGGGGAAGAGAGAAATCAAGGTGTGCAGTGATTATTTAAGTTTAATTATCACAGCATTTAAGAGTAATAACCATAGAATTTGTTCATTTTTTAGTGTTGTTAAATTAGGGAAAGATAAATGCAAACTTTAATGAATAACATTGAATCTGAAATAGCTAACTTGAATGTTTATTAGAGGAGAAAGTGAGGACTGCAGATGCTGGAGACCAGAGTTGAAAAATGTGGTGCTGGAAAAACACAGCAGGCCAGGCAGCATCCGAGGAGCAGGAGAATTGATGTTTCAGGCATATAAGCCCTTCTTCAGGAAGGAATGTTTATTAGAGGAGCTTATTATGGAGAGATTTTGAGAATGCAGATAGTCCACAGTTTAAGTAGTGATCTATTGTATAAAAAGTACTGCGTAAATTAAAATTAGCAATCACGCAAGTCTTGATTTTTAAAAAGTGAGGATTTCAATGGACTCCCTCTTGGGTTTTTGCATTGTGTATTTTGTTCTGTTTGTCACACATGAATGGCTCTAATTCTGGAATACACTTTCAGTCTCTTACTTTAATTAATACTCTTGCCCTTGTGCTGGTGCTGATGTTTTCACCCTGTTGCTGATGCCCTCCAGCCTGCTGGCACCTACCTACTGCTGCCCATAAACTGTCATATAACAAATGCAACTTTTGGTGGCAACAAGATGTTGATTGGTCTGTAGACTAGTGACCAATTATCAATGACTGACCTCATTTTGCCTGCCAGCAGCTGTGAGATTGGTCCTTGAGTCACTGAATGTATTAGAGTTGCAGTGTTACATGGTGTTGTTGTTGTGGTTCTGTTCGCCGAGCTGGGAATTTGTCTTGCAAACGTTTCGTCCCCTGTCTAGGTGACATCCTCAGTGCTTGGGAGCCTCCTGTGAAGCGCTTCTGTGCTGTTTCCTCCGGCATTTATAGTGGCCTGTCTCTGCCGCTTCCGGTTGTCAGTTCGAGCTGTCCGCTGTAGTGGCCGGTATATTGGGTCCAGGTCGATATGTTTGTTGATAGAGTCTGTGGATGAGTGCCATGCCTCTAGGAATTCCCTGGCTGTTCTCTGTTTGGCTTGCCCTATAATGGTAGTGTTGTCCCAGTCGAATTCATGTTGCTTGTCGTCTGTGTGTGTGGCTACTAAGAATAGCTGGTCGTGTCGTTTCGTAGCTAGCTGGTGCTCATGTATACGGATTGTTAACTGTCTTCCTTTTTGTCCGATGTAGTGTTTTGTGCAGTGCTTGCATGGGATTTTGTACACTACATTAGTTTTGCTCATGTTGGGTATTGGGTCCTTTGTTCTGGTGAGTTGTTGTCTGAGCTTGGCTGTTGGTTTGTGTGCTGTAATGAGTCCTAGTGGTCGCAGTAGTCTGGCTGTCAGTTCAGAAATGCTCCTGATGTATGGTAGTGTGGCTAGTCCTTTGGGTTGCGGCATGTCCTTGTTCCGTTGTCTCTCCCTTAGGCATCTGTTGATGAAATTGTGAGGGTATCCGTTTTAGGCGAATACCTTGTATAGGTGTTCCTCTTCCTCTTTTTGTAGTTCTGGTGTGCTGCAGTGTGTTGTGGCCCTTTTGAATAGTGTCCTGATGCAACTTTGTTTGTGTGTGTTGGGGTGGTTGCTTTCATAGTTGAGGACTTGGTCTGTGTGTTTGGCTTTCCTGTAAACCTTTGTGGTGAATTCTCCGTTCGGTGTTCTCTGTACCATCACGTCTAGGAGTGGGAGTTGGTTGTCCTTTTCTTCCTCTAGTGAATCGGATTCCTGTGAGTGTGGCGTTGATGATCTGGTGTGTGTTCTCTATTTCTGTGTTTTTAATTATTACAAAGGTGTCATCCACGTATCTGACCCAGAGTTTGGGTTGAAGTTGTGGTAAGACTGTTTGTTCTAACCTTTGCATTACTGCTTCTGCTGTAAAAGTTACATGTTAACTTCTTCCATAGCTCAGGAGCAGTCTCTGTTCTCTGCTGTCGCAGCTCACTAAATTTTGAAGAAAGTCAGTTTAGCACTCTTGCAACAGTTGTTTGCTCTGACTTTTAATGCTTCATGTAACTCACCAAAATTGATACGTTGCCAGTTTCTCATATAATTCAGCCCTTTGACTCTGGCCTAATTTAGTTTTTGGCTCAATTTTGACCTTCATATAAATTGAATTTTTATGGGAATTTAAAGATTGACTCAGTATCATCATTATGTTTTTTAATCATTAATAAATGTTTAATTGTCAATACTACCTATTTTAATACTATTCTAGAATTACTCTTATTTTAGACTATTTGTTCTGCAGGAACAATATCCAAATGGTTACTGAAGATTCTGAAGTGTCCAATGACCCAAAGCAACAAAATGAAGATAAGCTTCTTGTCACAGGTGTTTTTTGAAAAAAAGTTATCAAAGAAGTTTTGCAAATACGTAGTTCATAGTTTGTGTTTTAGTATATAACTTCTAGTTTCAAGATGTAAAATTTAACAACTAAGATATTAAGTTAATTAACATGTCATACGACTTTGAATTGCTAGAATTTTGAAAACAAATGGCATTTTAAGTGATCCACTGTTTAATGGAATCAAAATAGAAGAGATACGGATGTTAAATATCATGTGGGCTTGCTGAGCTGGTGAAAAGGGGTGTTTGCAGTTTGCTGAAATTACAGTCCAAAGAAAGTGCTTTGTGAGTTAAAGCAAAATTAGTTACAAGGATCCAGTAATTATGGTAGAAGCATAGAAGCTAGAAATAGACCTTTCAGCCCTTTGTGCCTGCTCCATCATTCAGTACACTCATGGCTGATCCTGTATCCCAATACTATCCTGCTTTTTTGCCATACTCCTTGATGTCTTTATCTTTAAAAAAAGTATCACTGACACAACCTGCATAGACTACTGTGATCATGTTTGGCTGATAGCAGGTTGCTACTTACCATACTCTCTTCAGCCATTCTGCACCTGATTAAATGCCTCCACTCTGCCACTAAGCCCACCACAGGGACAGCAGATCACTTATGCGTAACCTCTTTTAATTCTCTTTATCCCCTATTCAGTAACATAAAATGTCCATACTGTTGTGCTGTCTGAAATTACTGATTGACTTCACTTGTGATAATGAAACCATGTCTAGAAATACTTAAGTTTTGGCCTCCTTGCCTTAGGGATATGTTTGCTTTAGGGGGAGTCCAGTGAAAGTTCACCAGAACCAAACAGTTCTATTTTTCTTATAAAAAGCAATTGGAAGATGAAGCAACCCAAGGTATGAAGCAGTTTCTGTCTGTAACAGTTTATAAGTTCCACATAAATTTAAAGATGGCTAGCTACATTGTTGCCTGAAGATCTTTCCCACTCTGAACTGTCAATTAAACTGCATCGCTGAGATTATGAACTGACAACTGAATGTTGTTAGGCATTACAACAGATACTTTGGAGGGGCAGCCCTGGTATTTCCACTGACAGGAAAATTGCATGACAGAATCTGTCTGCCTTGCTGCTCTTCTGGATCCTGAACCTGTGATGATTGGAGCAGCAAGGATGGGAGGGAGAAAACCCTGGCACAGGAGATTGATGAGCAGTTATTCTGGACTGTCTTATTTGCCACTAAGGAGGAAACTTCAGCCTCACTGCCACTTATCTCCTCAACTGGATACTTGGTGATTTACCTATTTAGCATACTCCATACTGCTGAAGACCAGCTGAATCAGAAAAAGAGAAGTAACAATACGGAAACTTATATCTCATTAAATCTGGGTTAGATTTGAACAAATGCCTTTATTTTTGTTCTTAAGATGTGGGTGATGTTAGCAAGGCATAAATTTTGATCTGACCTACCTACTTACACTGATGTGTAGAACAGACTTTAAAGATGGCAGGTTCCCAGGTTAAATACCTTATTTAATGCTTTGAGCTATGTTAATTCATTACATTTGTGGCCAGTCTCTGCTGTTGGCGCACAACTGACCAGGTTTATTGAAGGTAAAAACAATGACTGCAGATGCAGGTTTATTGAAGTCTGTTTTGCAGTTTAATGCATTATTGGTAATCTCAGGCTGCAAGCTCAGTGCCATTTACTTAAATTTATGGCCAGAAGAGGTGGCCAAGGAGCTGAATGTGTTAAATTTCCAAAATTTTAGGTTCAGGAAAGTAAGAAATATAGCCTCTCAATTCAAGAAGTAAGAGAGGCAGCAAACTGGAAACTATAGGCTAAATATGCAGATAACGCAAACAGTTAGGAAAGGATATGTACGTGATAAATGAGGATGCGGACTGATAGGCTCTGAATGATGAAATGGGAAAATGCAAACTTTTCACTTTGGCCGGAAGAATAAAATAATTATTTGAACAGACAAGAACTGCAGAATTGAAAGATGCAACAGGATTTAGATGTCCTGGTGCATGAATATCACAGAAGTTTTGTATGCAGGTACAAAGAATGATCAAAAGCAGAAATTGTTGGAGAAACTCAGGTCTGGCAGATTCTATGAAGGGAAAAGGTTTGTTTCAAGTCCAGTGACCCATCTTCATAACGTTCTGAGTTAGTTTAGATGAATGAGGGCTGACTTGGTTAAAGAGTGTAATATCCTGAATGGCCTTAAGATGTACATGTTTCTTTTTGTGTATGAGTTCCAAATTCAGGAACACTGTTTTTAAAGTTGGGGTCATCCTTTTAGGACCCCAAGTTTAGGAGAATTTATTTTCTCTCAGGATTGTGTAATTTTGGATTGCAGAAGGCAGAGTTATTCATTATTTAAGGTGGAAGAAGATTCTTGTTATGTAAAGGAATCTTAGGTTATAGGAGGTTATAGGTTAGTGGGCGGAACGGTGGCACAGTGGTTAGCACTGCTGCCTCACAGCGCCAGAGACCCGGGTTCAATTCCCGCCTCAGGCGATTCTCTGTGTGGAGTTTGCACATTCTCCCCGTGTCTGCGTGGGTTTCCTCCGGGTGCTCCGGTTTCCTCCCACACTCCAAAGATGTGCAGGTCAGGTGAATTGGCCATGCTAAATTGCCCGTAGTATTAGGTAAGGGGTAGATGTAGGGGTATGGGTGGGTTGCGCTTCGGCGGGGCGGTGTGGACTTGTTGGGCCGAAGGGCCTGTTTCCACACTGTAAGTAATCTAATCTAATCTAATCTAATCTAATCTAGGAGTAGGTAAGAATGTGAAATTCTGACTGCAAACAGAGCAGATTGATGATAATGAAAGACACATAAACTGGAAGGCCTGAAGGGTTTTTGCTTCTAATTCATATGCTTCTATTTTTTTTAAAAAACCTCTGCCAGCTTACGTCTTTTCCATTCATATGAAAAATTGAAAGCTATCTCAATAAAGATGTGTGACAGGTTAACTTAGCGGATTCCAAAGTTATAATTCAATTGCGTATTTGAATAGATGGTGATAGAAGAACATTGACATTTTTTTAATGTGAAATCACCAGTGTTGGACTGGGGTAGACAAAGTCAAAAATCGCACAACACCAGGTTATAGTCAAAAAGGTTTCTTTTAGAAGTACTAGCTTTCAAAGTGCTGTTCCTTTAGGTTATCTGAAGAAGAAGCAATATTCTGAAAGCTAATACTTCCAAACAAACCTGGTGTTGTGATTTTTGACTTTTCGTTTGTTGTGCTAAAGATGTAGTTTGTTTTTAGTTAAGTAGCAGTATGAAAACTTTTCTATTATTATTTATTATCAAACAATATTATAATATTGCTTAAAAAAATTCTAAATTATAGAAAGGATATTACATCAGGAATGCAAACATGTGAAGTCAGAATTAGACACTTCAAATTTTGACAAGGTAAGTGTATCGATGATATATAATTTCAATAAATGCACACTATTAATCTCTCAAATCCATTCTAGAGCAGGTTCTGTGCCCTTTGTCCGTGCTGATCCTCTGGTTCTCAGTTACTGCTGCTCTCTGATCCTCTTGCTGCTACTGCTCTGATTTACACCATACCATATGCAAGTCAAAGATGCTTTTTTTTGCCTCTTGACGCTTTTGAATCATAGAATCCCTATAGTGTGGAAGCAGGCTCTTTGGCCTATTTGAGTCCACACTGACCCTCCAAACAAAGTATCCAGACCCACAGCCCTACCCTATCCCTGTAACTCTACATTTCCAATGGCTAATCCATCTAGCGGGCACATCCCTGGATACTATGGACTGGACTACTATGGCCATTCCACCTAACCTGCACATCTTTGGACTATAGATGGAAACCAGAGCACTGGAGGGAGGGAGAGGGGGTAGGAGGTGGAGGAGGAGAGAATTTGCATACTCTACACAGGCAGTTGCCCGAGGGTTGAATTGAACTCAGGTCCCTGGAACTGAGGTAACAGTGCTAACCACTGAGCCACCATGCCTCCCTCTTCAGGGCCCTCCTTTTCACAGGTTGGAGCATGTGGTCAGGGAGTGGGATCTTTGAGCAAGAGGTTTTGCAAGCAGAATTGTGTGTGGGAAGTAAATACAAAGTTCACTTTTTTATTGGATGTAGGTTTACCCGCTGAGCTGGAAGGTTTGTTTTAAGATGTTTCATCACCGTATCAGCTAACATCTTCAGTGAGCCTCCAAATAAAGCTCTGGTGGCGTAGTCCACTTTCTATTTGTATGTTTGGGTTTCCTTGGGTTGGTGATGTTGTTATCTGCAGTGACATTTCCTATGGTGATATCATTTCCTGTTCTTTTTCTCAGGAGGTGATAAATGGGATTCAAGTCAATATGTTTATTGGTAGTTTTGGTTGGAATGCCTCTACAAAATACCTTGCAAGAACAGTGGCAAAGAATATAATGGACAAATAGGCAGAAAACTGCCCACCAGGATACATGAACATCAACTTTTTAGCCACAAAAAGACATGACCCTCTCTCACTAGTATCCTTTACATACAAATAAGGAAGGACACCACTTCGACTGTGACAACACATCGATCCTAGGACAAGTCAAACAGACATGCATGAGAATTCCGAGAAGCATGGCATTCGAACTGGAACTCGATCAACAAATACATTGACTTGGATCCTGTTTACTACCCCCTGAGAAAAAGAACAGGAAATGACATCACCATAGGAAATGTCACCACAGGTAATGACATCACCAACCCAAGGAAATCCAAACATATAAATAGAAAGCTGGCGACACCACCAGTGCTTTATTCAGAGGCTCACTGAAGATGTTACCTAGTATGGTGACGAAACGTCTGAAAACAAACCTTCCAGCTCAGCGAGCAAACGTACATCCAGAAGCTCAACCTGAGCTACAAATCTTCTCCAAACCTCACTTTTTAAAATATTTATTCTATCTTTAAAGTTACTTCGTCTACCAATCTGGGGCTATAGCTATGTAAAACACTGCAACTTACAGTATGTAATATTTTAATATTTTTTCTTCTGTTCTATAGGACTGAGTACAGTTCTTGTATCACTTTTAATGTGTATCTTAATTGATTAGCTTACATTTGTTGAGTTAAAGTTGTGCTTTTCAGAAGTACAGTTGCAGCCGTTAAGTGGGGATTTACTGTGGCTGATTATATTAATTTGGAGGGCATCTGGATTTCCTGTCTAGGGTGCAAGATATTGTTTCTGTAACATTTAATTATTAAACAAACAGTGTATTTTTATAAGAAGAAATTCTCAGGTATTGATTTGACACTGTTTGCCACTGCTGCAACTGCACTTAGTGGCCAAGCAGATGCAGTCAGTGAGATAGACTGTGAAATAGTGAAACACACAGGTAACTGCCTGTAGCAAAACATTGAATAAAATGAATAATCTTTACACATTTAAATCAATTCCAGTAAACTTCTGGAGTTGTAATATTCTCTCAGCTCCAGTTTCCACACTTGCTCCCTCCTCACTTTCCCCACTCGCTGCTTTGTTCCAGTGCTGTTTGTTTACAACTCAAGTGGGGCAGCGAATGGGCACTGACCATAATAGTGAGCAGAGTGCTGGCTGACTGTAGTCACTGAAATGCCAAATGTAATTGTGTGTATTCCTTGTGGTTAACCATTAATGATACTGCACATATACCAACAGGCACTAACTTTGGGTTTCTGGGCAGAGTGGATACCAACTCTTTATTCCAGGTGCACATTGATGACAGCAGTGGTGTAGACTACATCTTGTAATAAGATGGCAGGAGACCTGCTGTTTTAATGAAACAATCTTATTTTCATAGTAGAGTCAGTTCTTGTATTTCTGTGTTGTATCCTATGTTTATTCAATGTGAATTGGCTTTAACATGATTGAAGAACTTAGGCTGTTATTTGTAAATTGCAAATTTTTCTTACCTGTATTGGCTATAATGCAATTCCAGCTAATGCACTTTGCTCTTGTAGCACAAGATCACATGAGAACTGAACTATTGTATTATATCAGAACCGACTGTAGTTTGTGTAATAATTTATTCTTTGCATAAAAACTTTGCGTTTTTAATTTGCAGACTAACTGGAACCAGAAAGGAATACCTGAAAGGTAAAATTTACCATCTGCTTGTCGATTCCACAAATGTGTTCAGAAGCTGTCTGTTATTGAAAGCTGAAACTAATGTGTCGGGGAAGAAAGATTGAGCGTGTATGTTTTGAGGTTTCGTCTGCGAATATATTGTTCAATAAATGGTTCTGGAGAGAAATTGAACATTGAATGCATGTACCTTTTTAATACCTTTTGCAAAGAACATTTCTATTATTCCCATATGTACAAAATTTAATTGATTTGAGGTAGTTTGCTAGATAGAATTATGGGGATTCATGATTTACAAGGAAAATTTATGCTGTGTTCTCAGATACCTTCTGAACAGAACATTTCCAAACAAAAGAAAAACTTGGAAGTTACCAGATTACCTCCTTTTTATAACTGATAATGCTTTCTGTGTAATTATTTCAGAAGGGAGGGGATAGTGAAGTGACCAGGTGTAAGATTGTGGGATGAGGTAAATGGGATGGTAGGGGGAGGTGAGAGTCTAGGTTGCTGGAGACCTGCAGTGTGTTTTGGAAGCCAAGAGGCGCACTCCAGTAGTACCTGAATTAGGCAATAACATTGTAGATGTATTTTGGTAGAGAAACTGAGGTGAGGGGTTGGTGGAGGGGAAGAGTAGCAAATTGAGAAATACGTATGGAGAGAATGCAGATAAGTGGGCATAAGATCGTTTCAGAAAAAAAGAGAAAAGAGATACTGACAATGCTTGGTTTGAGTTTTTAAAATATTGTCTTTGGTGCCTTTTAAGGAATCTCTACTGCATGCTCCATGTTTTCAACAATCTTTATCCCTTCACTATAGTTTTTAGTGTGCAAACTGAAATTGAGATTTTTCTTCAGCTTTGAGATGGAAGAAGCAAAAGCTTGCTAAGATAACTATCAGATGAATATGGAGTGTAGGAAATACATGGGAAAGCTGACCGACCATGAAGGGAAACACTGCAGCTTGGAGAACAAAAAGTGGGCAAGCAAACAATATCACAGAATAATAAAAGCCCCAATGAATTGTGCTGTGAAGCAGAAACTGGAGCCTTATTAGCCAAGTTGAAGGCTGTTGCAAGTAAGGATGGAACTAGATGGAACGGGCAGTAGCTCAGTGGTTAGCACTGCTATCTTACAGCACCAGGGACCTGGGTTCAATTCCACCCTTGGTTGATTGTCCGTGTGGAGTCTGCACATTTTCCCCATGTTTGCATGGGTTTCCTCCAGAATCTTCTGGTTTCCTCCCACAGTCGGAAGATGGGTGGATTAGCCATGAGGCATGCAAGGTTACAGAGATCGGGGGGGGAGAGATAAAGAGTCTGGGTGGGATGCTCTTTAGTGAGTTGGTGTAGATGTGTTGGGCTGAGTGGCCTGTTTCCACACTGTAGAGAGTCTATGATGCTTCAAGAAATGTGATCCATGATGGGTATGTACCAAAGCATGTTCCTTTACAAAGTGTATTTTGTTTTTTTTTTGAGTAAAGTGGTTTTATTGAACTTTTTGAAAACTATAATGCATAGCTTGAGGTGTGGAAATTTTCTGTGATTGATGTAATTGCTATTTTCTATTGGCAGTAATTAATTTTAAATGATGCCACTTTTTTTAAAAGCACATAAGCCATGTGCTATACAATCCACAGAATGTAGATTTTATCTGAAGTTTAAAAAAATCTAAAATTTTTTTTAAAGAAAAATCTTCTGAGATTAACTAATGACTCAATTTTTATTATGTAAGTTTTTTTTTAAAAGACATTGGTATATTGTCAGACTTTTGAATATTTCTAACTTATGTTTCTGAATACCCTACATTTCATGAGAAGTGATTTCATTGAAACATACACATTCCTGAAGGGGCTTGATTGGATTAAATCCCTCTTGCCTGAAGGAATCTAGAAATGGAGACCACAACTTCAATAAGATATTGACCACTTACAGTTATGAATATTTGGAATTCTGTACACCTGAGGACTGCAAAGTGCTCATTTGTTGCGTGTACTCAAGTCTGAAAGAGAATTTTTGATGCTAAGTATATCAAGGTAGCACACTTGAGAACCTGGTCAGGATTCTGTGTCATAATTTTTATTTCCTTGTGTTGGCAATGAACACAGATTCAATGGCAAAGGCCAAAACTTTAGGGCCCTCTTACAGAAGGATATTGAGGTTGGAATGAATATTTTAAAAGTCCTGCTGATAAATGAGCATAAAATTAAAATATTTAATATAATTGTTTATACAGTTTGCCTGTATGTAGAATGAGAGACACTAGTGTTGTTACTGCATTTAACCAAATTGATCTGTATTATAAAACAAAGAACTGCAGATGCTGGAAATCTGAACCAAAAAAACGTTAGAGAAACTCAGCAGGTGTGGCAGCATCTGTGGAGAGAAAACAGATAACATCTTGAGCTAAGAGATCCTTCTTCAGTTGTATATTTTGCTGTGAAATGCCATATCTGAATTACATAGCAACACACATTCAGTAAATTTGTAATGGTATTTTTGGGAAACGTTCTTATAAATGATTTGAAACCTAATTTGTAATTTATTTCTGAAAATATCATTTCTAAAGAATACAACAAAAATAAATTGACTTTATTCAAAGACTTGTAGGAGATCTTTTACTAAGTGCCACGGGTATTGATTAGCTGTAAATTTGACTTATATATGTATTTGTTTGTTTGTTAAATAGTTTCTTTGAACAAATGAGGATGAATGGTGAATGTGAAAGTAGCATTATGTGCCCAGAATTGTCAGCTACGCATAAGGAACATCAGGATTATTTAGAGCTGAAAATGGTATGTAACTATTAGTGTTGCTTCTCTAAGTGTGAATTTTTTTTTTGACTAATAATGTTTTGTGATTAGAGGGAGGAAATTTGTGAAGACCTTTCCTAAAACGTTACAAAAAATACTGACGTGCCTTGCAAACATCATTAGCTTTAGTTTGTATTGCAGTCATGTCCTACATGTTGAATTTGATCTAGGTAATCATTTATATTTCCACTAAGGCAATGAGAGGGTCTCTGATCTTAACAGACCCTCATTATATTTTTACAGAAAGACCCTTAGTGATCTTTCTCACTGATGACCAGCAGGGAGGACTTTGGAGGAACAATGCAGTCAGCACTGAGTTGAAAGTAACTGATAATTATTATGAGGAAACAGCATATTAAATAGCACATTATAAGCAGTCATGGGCTTTCTGCAACTTGATCTGGGAGAAGTGGTAACTTTATTAATGGTTGAAATTTATTTGATCCTCAGTACAAAATAGTGAAAGCCTATTACTGCAATATCTGTTCAAAGTTAAAAATGGGGAACTAACTCATTTTAAGAAAGTAACTGGTTTGCTTAAGGCAAAATAATTGATTTGTAAAAGTTCCAAAGTTCTGTTTAAAATTTTAGCTCTAGCAACAAAATAAAACAGAAGAACTGCGATTGCTGGAAATCTGAACCAAAAAAGTCAACAGGTCTGGCAGCATTTGTGGAGAGAACAATAGTTAATATTTTTAGTTCCATGAGCCTTTGTCAGAGCACTAGCAGGTTTGATTACAGTCAACGCTAAATATTCTTTCAACCTGCAGCAGTGCACATTTAGCGCCCTTAAAAAGTCCATACTTGTTCCAGTTTTGCTTTGAATCTAAATTAGGTTAGCTATTCAAAAGTATTTTTCTGGACCATAGACTTAATTACAATAACTTTACTTTTTTGTTAAGATTTCTTTGATACTTTAATATTGAGTGTTTTCTAAATTTCCTGATGTTAAATTATTTTATTTGATAAGTCACTACTTTTAAATAAGGCAAAATAATGTGGACGCTGAAAACCGGAACAAGCACAAGATGCTGATGAAACTTTGCAGGTTTTGCAGCGTCTGTGGAGAGAGAAATGGTTAATGTTTTGAGTTCAGAATGACTCCTCTTCAGAACTGTAAGGTTTTGGGAAGAGCAAAAATAAAATGTTGTATTTAAGGATTCATTAGGGTGTTAGTGGTCACAATGTGATAGAATCTCAAATTCTGATTTAGGGAGTGTATCTCTGGTCTCCAAACCAATGTCCTCAACTTAAGTGAAACCAATTACAGAGGAACCGCAATTATCCGGTACCAATTATCCAAAAATCGGATTATCCAAAGGAGATCTCGAGGTCCCGATAGAAACGTTACATCAAAAACGTGATCGCATCTTTTGTTTACAGTGATTTAAACAGGCACCGTCACCAAATGACTGACCTCCCGCCCTCCCTGTCTCTCTCCCCATACTTTCCCTGGAGTTCTACATAGGGGTGTACCCTAAACCCCTCCCCCCTTCCCCAGATAATCTCTCCAACATTGTCCTGTACAGGGCAGAAGTGGAACCTGTCAAAAAGTTGCAGCAAGAAGGTATGTGTGTGTGTGTGTCCATGTCAGTGTGCGCGTGCTATTTGGAGACTTACCCCACAAAGGCAGTAGCAGCCTTATTGTTAGTCTCCAGTCTGGCTGCTCCGGGGAGGGACGGGGACTGGGGGCAGTGCTGGACGGGGATGGGGGCGGGTGGGGGTGAGGTGTTGGACAGGTTTAGGGGGAGGTGTTGGACAGGGTTGAGTGGGTGGGGGCTTGCATGCTGCTGCTGCTGCAGTCTCTTGAGTGGGGAGAAGACTTTTAAACACTCTGAGCTGCAGAGGAAACGCATTTTAATCGATTAACTGAATAATTGATTATCGGAACGAAATAGTGCTCGCCCATCTCGTTCGGATAATCGAGGTTCCCCTGTACAGTTGTCTGAAGCAGTCTGGGAGAATATTGCAAGGGTAAACTCTGTCAACACTAATTATGTTTCTCTGTCCACAAATGCTGCCAGAGCTGAGTTTGAGTACTCTATTTACAACATTGTTTTAAATGTGTACTATTCTACTCTGAATCCTTCCGTCAAGGGACATGGCTCATACTTTTTATTTTAGCACATGATTTCTCTGGTGACAATGTTTGTACTTTGTGCAAAATTCTACATTATTTCAATGTGCAAATAGTTTGGTGTGGTATTCATTGGTACAAGTAACACTGGTGAAGGAAAAAGAATGAGGTCCAAAAAGGGAATTTGCAAATAAGTTGAAATGTAGGACCTCAAAAGTAGTGATCTCTCAGTGGCATGTGCTAGTTGGTATATAAATAGCAGGATATATCAGATGTCCAAGGCTAAAGGGATTGGTGCAAAGGGTTTGGATTCCTGGAGTAGGATGAGTACAAACTGGATGAGTTACACCTGTGCAAGACTAGAACTGATGCCATCCGGGGAGTATTTGCAAGTAGGTTGGGCAAGACTTTAAACTAAAATGGCAGGGTGTTGGGAACCTATGGAAGGAGTTGGAGGAAGTGGAATCAAGGACAAGATTAAAAGACAAAGGAGAAAAAGAAAATGTGAAAGGCAGAGAAATCAAGGCTCCAGGTCAATTGGTGCCACAGTGAAAAATAAGAGGAGTGGGTCAAGTAATTTTTAAAAGTTTAAAAATTGCACCCCACCAGCTTATAGTCCAACAGGTTTATTTGGAAGCGCTAGCTTTTGGAGTGCTGCTCCTTCATCAGGTGGTTGTAGAGTATAAGAAATGAACCTTAAGGCTTTGTGTCTTAGTAAGCAGAAAGTTTGCAACAAAGTGGATGAATTAATTATGCAAATAGATGAAAACATATGATATAGTTAGGATTATGGAGACATCTATGGGGTGACCAAGGATGGGTATCTATGGGTATTCAGTCTTTTTAGAAAAAGCAGACAAAAATTAAAATGCAGTGGAGTTGCACTAATGGTAAAAGAGAAAGTTAATGCAAAAGTGAGGAAAAAATATTAACTATGACCATGTGGAATGGGTAGAGCTGAGAAATACCAAGAGGCAAAAAGCATTAGTGGGGGTTGTACATAGTAGGGGTGATATTGGAAATGGCATTAGACAGGACATTCGAGGCGCATACAATAAGGATGTATTTATTGGTGACTTTAATCTGCATATAGATTGGGCAAATCAAATAAATAACACTACTATAGAGGAGGAATTTCTGGGGTGTATATACTGTATGGTTTTCCAGGCCAATACATTGAGGAAGCAACTAAAGAACATTTGAAAGTAGGTATTGTGTAATGAAAAAGAAATAATTGGCCTTCTAGTTGTGAGGCCCCTTTGGGATGAATGACCATAATTTTTCCTCATGGTGGAGAGTGGTGTTAATCCTGAAACTAGGGTCCTGAATCTAAATGGAGGAAATTACAAAGGCATGAGGTGTAAGTTGGCCATAATAGATTGGAGGATGTTACTTAAAGGGATGGCGGTGGAAAGGCATTGAGAAATACCCATGAGCATATGAGTGAATTTTCATTGTTCGTTCCTCTCTGATGCAAAAGCAAAATGGAAAAGCTGTACAAACCATGGCTTAAAGGAAAGCTAGAGAGTGTATCAGATTCAAGGAAGAGGTATAAACTGGCTCGAAAAAAACCTACCTGAAGAGTAGGAGCAGTTCAGAATTTAGCAAACAGGCCAAAGGGATTGGTTAAGATAGGGAAAATGGAGTATGAAACTGAGCTTGCAGAGAACATAAAAAGACAGACTGTAAAGGTTTCTATGGGTATGTGATGAGAAAAATATTATTGGTAAAGACAAATGAGGTCAGAAAGAGGTGAATTTTTAACTGAGAATGAAGAAATGGCTGACCTAATAAAAATATCAGAGAACGCGGAGTTTAGTGAAAGGAAGGAACTGAAGAAAATCATTAGAGGGACAATAGTGTTGCGGAAATTGGGATTGAAGACTGATCAATCTCCAGGGCCTAATCTATATCTAAGTGTACTTGAAGTGGCACTAGAAATTTTGGATGCATTGGTGATCATCTCCCAACATTCTTTATGCACTCGGTTCTGCTATAATGCAGTAGTTCCATTCTCATGCAACTCTATTATAAGAAAATCGCATAATAGCATCTTTTCAAACAAATGAGACTGGAATCATGTTATAACCAACACGTGCTTTAAAAGTATGCTCTTTAGAAACAGTGTCCTCAATTCGTCAGTCGCATTACAGTGAATTCACATTAATGAAATGTGCATTAAAGCAGAATGACCTGTACTCCTGGACAGTTCCTACAGATTGGAATATAAATAATGTAACCCCTGTTTTGTTTTTTCAATAAAAGCAGAGAGAAAACTGAGATTTTCTAAACCAGTCAGCCTGATATCAATAGTACAGAAAATGCTAGAATCCATTCTACAAGATTTAATAGCTTAGCATTTGGAGAACCGAGACAGGATCCAACAACGTCTTCATGGATTTATGGAAGGGAAATCGTACTCTGATATCTTTGGAGAATTTGTCAAGGATGTAATTGTTGGAGAGGAGCCAGTGGTAAAGGTTTATTTGGACTTTCAAAAGGCTTTTGATAAAGTCCCACAAGAAATTAGTATGTAAAATTAAAGCACGTGGGTTTAGGCATAGTCTTTTCAGACTAATAGAAGAGTGGTTGGTAGATAGGAAACAAATAGTAGGAATAAATGGTCTTATTCTAAATGGCAGCCATTGACTAGTGAGATACTGCAGGGATCAGTGCCAGCACTCTAGGTATTTGCATTATGTTTTACGTTAACAATGTGAATGAAGGAACTGAGGACACTTGTTGCTAAATTTGTAGATGATACAAAGATACATTGAAGGACAAGTTGTGTTGAGGAAGCAGAGAAGCTGCAGAAAGACTTGGACATGCTGGGAGAGTGGGCAAAGAAATGGTAGGTGGAAGACAATGGGAAAGTGAGATTATGCGCTTTGGAAGGAAGAAGAGAAGTGTAGCCTATTTCTAAATGGGGAAAGACTTTGGAAATTCGAAGCATAAAGGCACTTGGAAGTTCTAATTCAGGATTCCCTTAAGGTTAATTTCCAGGTTCGCTTGGCAAGTTCAGGCTTACGGGGCGAAGGTAGGAAAATGCGTTTGGGAAACGTATCAGCCATGATTGAATGGTAGTATAGACACAATGGACTAATGGCCTAATTCTGCTTCTGTATCTTAATATCTTATAAGAGGTTAATTTAGATAGGGGAACTAAATGTAATATCTCCAAACTTGTGGATGAAAGTTGGGTGGGAGGTTGAGCTGTGAGGAGGATGCAGAGATTTGTGTAATTTGGACAAATTGAATCAGTGGCAAATGCAGTAGATTTTTTTTTTGTTTTACCCCCACATTGCCTCCTAACTGGTAGTGCTTATATTTTTCCCAGCACCCATGGTATGTGTGTGCAGGTGTGAGAAACCATGAAAGACAACAGGTGTACAAATCTTTATTAAGTTCCCATCACCAGGAAGAAAGGAAACACCCGAGTGGCCAGTGACAAGCAATGCCCTTCTCATCAAAGAGCAATGCTACGTGATCAAAAAAGTGAAGTGGGGGGCAGGGATTAAATCAAAATAGAGTTGAAGGGGGAAATAAAATTTTTTTCTATTCATTCTTGAGACATGGGTGTTGCTGGCAGGTTAGCATTTGTTAGTGAGCTTCCTCCACAAAAGTCCACGCCCAAACCTGGAAATTGTCTAGATCATGTTGCATTTGAACGTGGATTACTTCAGTATCTGAGGAGTCATGAATGGTGCTGAACATTATACAATCACTGGCTAGCATTCAATAATCTTGATTAAATGAGGCTCACTGTGGTAGCAAAATCAAGAAGGAAAATTATTATCTGGCAATTAATTGAGAGACTAATGTGCAGTGAGACCTGAGCATCTTGTGCACCTGACGGTAAGCGTGCTGGTGAGCCATGGTCAAGAAGGCAAATGGTACATTGGCCTTCACCTAAATAGGCAGAAGCTGGAGAGAGGGGAGCAAGGTAGTAATTACTGAGGAAAACTGGTATTCGGTGTTGGATAAGAAAAATTGATTAACCAACCAATTCTTTCCTGCCCCCAAATTAGAATGTTAGGTAAAATGTTTGTATGAGTTACCCTTTCCACCAACCTGCAGTCTGATATCAGCTGTGACTCTAATGGTTAGCCTAAGTGATTTCATAATCATGGATCAGATCTAAGCTCTGCAATCCTGCCAGTTGTGAATGGTAATGAATAATAACCCAACTCCTTTTAGAGGAAGCTTCGCAAATATTCCTTTCGTCTATCATGAGGGATCCCATTGCAAAAGGTCAGGCTTAAGTATTTGCAGCAATCTTCAGCCATACAAAGCAGGACAAATCATCCTGGCCAGTTACCGCCTCATCCATCTACTCATGATCATTAGTAAAGTAATGGACAACAGTGCTGTCTAGTAGCATTTGCTCAGCAATAGCCTGCTTGCTCACTGGTACTCAGTTTGGGACCTGCCAAGACCACTCAATTCCTGACCTTATTACAACTTACATTCAGACGTGGGCAAAAGAACTCCATTCTAGAGTGAGTGGCTACTCTTGAAATCCAAGGCCGCATTTGATTGAAGACTGAAAACCGAAAGAGCTGCGGATGCTGGAAATCTGAAACAAAATGTTGGCATCATCCGTGAAGAGAAAGCAGATATTTTGGGTCCAGTGACCCTTGAGGACTGATGGTAGCTAGGTGGTTTTTATGTGGAAGTTGGGGAGCCCAAAGAGCAAGGAAAAACTGTTAGACAGATATGATTGGTTAAAGGCACTTCTGAGGGAATGGATCGCTGCTAATAGGGATAATTTGGTCGATGTGTTGAAGTGACAAGCAACTGGAAGCTTTTTTTTTGGAGACAGGTGTTTTGTGAAGTGGTCACCAAGTCTGCACTTCACTTCTCCATTGTGGAGGAAACCACATTGTGAGCAGCAAATATAGTAGACTAGATTAAGTCAAGTATTTTCCTTCCTCGACATCTGTTTCTATTTCTGAGAGTAGGCTAGACATCAATATCCACTGCAAACTAACGGGCTCCCATGGTTACCTTGACTATACTTCGTCATGCTCTACATCGTCACATTCCAAATTCTGTAAATATTCCAATCCATTCTCCCAGTTCCTCGGTCTCTGTTGCATCTGATCTGATGATGCCAACTTTGTTAAGGAGGCCTTTGAAATGCTCATTATCTTCCTCAACTGAGAATTCCCCACCCCCATGGTCAACTTGATTCCCAAAAATGACCCTAAGCTTTGAGCTGCTTGCTGCTGCAACACACCTTGTTCTCTGGCCAACATTTCTGACTCCAGCGAAGTGAAGCTCAGTGTAAGCTGGAAGGGCACCACCTCATTGTGTTTAGAAACCCTGTAGCCTTCTGAACTTGATATCAAGATAAACAGTTTTAGGGCTTGAACTTTTTCCCCATGCTTCTTTCCCCACTGCCACAAAACAGACCTTGTCATTACTGAAAACAACAAATGCCAGAGACCACAGCAGGTCAGGCAGCATCCACTGGGAGAGAGCAAGTCTAGATATTCCTTATCAGAGCTGGGTCTGTACTGAATTACATGGATTGCTGCCACACAAACCACTGTTAACCACTAATTGTCCCCATTGGCAGCTATTCATCCCCCCAGACTGACCTTTAACCACTCTGTTGTTTGTCCAGCAATTTTTTTTCTCTCTCTCTTTGAGCTCTCTGAACCTATTGTTCATTCAATGCACCCCACCTTTTTATATAAAAACCATCCTTATGCTGAAGAAGAGTTCCTACTCTCAGAATGTTAACTTTGCTTTCTCTCCACAGATGCTACCAGACCTGTTGAGACTTTCCAGCAATTTCTGTTTTTGTTTCTACACTTGATTGAGTGGCATCAAAGAGCTTTAGTAAAATTGGAGTCAGTGGGAGTTGCCAACAAAACTCCCTTGGAGTTGTACCAGATGTGAAGGAAGATGATTGATTGTTAGAAGTCTTTATTCTCAGCTACAGCCATCAGTGCAGGACTCCTTCAGCATAGTGTCCTACACACAACCATCTTCAGCAGTTTTATCGTATCTTTCCTTTGTTATCAGTAGTGCGGTTGTTCACTAGTAGTTATACGGTACTCAGCACGATTCTTGACTCCTGATACTGAAACAGTTTGTGTCCAAATTCACCAAGACTTGGACAATATCCAGGTTTGGGCTGACAAGTGGCAAGTAACATTTGCTTATCTACTGTGTTTAAATCACAATCCAGCGCAAGCAAACATAAATATTGGTGTGCTTATTTCAGTATCACGAATTTGACTTGCAAACGTATGAGTGTTTGTTTATTGTCCCCAGGATTGAAACCTAAATGGGTTCAGTTTTCAAGATGGCTGATTGTAACAAGTTTTGTGTTGCTAATTTTAGTTTAAGAGGGATGACTGTGCAAAAGTAATTTAATTCTCCTTTTTCTTCAGGAAGATGATGGTGACTGTTACGAAGTGTTGTATGAACGGGCCAGATTTACTAACATGCTTCAGGTAAGCCCTTTCAAGCCAGAACTTTATTCTGGTGCATGGTTCTACATTGTATAATGTCTGCTTCAGGGAAAAATGGTCGCAATACTGTGCAATGTTTAAGTTTTTAAATTTTACAATATGCACATTTTGTGAAAGTGGAGTCACAGGAAGATGAGTGAAGAAGGTATTTGGTATGCTTGCCTTTATTGGTCAGTGCACTGAGTATAGGAGTTGAGAGATCATGTTGAGGCTGTACAGGACATTGGTTAGGCCACTTTTGGAATACTGCATTCAATTCTGGCCTCCCTGCTATAGGAAGGATATTGTGAAACTTGAAAGGGTTCAGAAAAGATTTACAAAGATGTTGCCAAGGCTGGAGGGTTTGAGCTGTAGGCAGAGGCTGGAGTTATTTTCCCTGGAGCATCAGAGGCTGAGGGGTGACATGAATAGGGTGAATAGCCAAGCTTCTTTTTCCCCCCTAAGGTAGATGAGTCAAAAACTAGAGGATATAGGTTTAAGGTGAGTGGGGAAAGATTTAAAAGGGTCCTAAGGGGCAACATTTTCAGAGTGGTGTGTGTATGGAATGAGCTGCCAGAGGAAATGGTGGAAGTGGATACGATTACAGCATTTAAAAGGCATCTGGATGGATGTGTGAATAGGAAGCGTGTAGAGGGATATGGCCAAATGCTGGCAAATGGGGCTAGATTAGTTTAGGACATCTGGTTGGTATGGATGAGTTGGACTGAAGGGTCTGTTGTGCTCTATGGCTTGCTCTACAACTCTAAATATTTTGAATTTTATAGACAATGAAGTATCATAACTGGTTAACCATCCATTTGCCAACAAGTTGAGAATTTTAATCCTGCAGTTTCTAAAGATCTATCACTTCTTAAATCAGATTGCTGAAGTAACACCCACATTCAGTCTTGCAGTTTTCTTTTTGTATAAACTGTTGTATTTTTTGTGATTGCTACTTTTATTTCAGCTTATCAACAATCGCACTTCTTCATTTTGTTTAGTCCTTTGGCTCAGGTTGTTAGGGTGAAGTCTGAAATGTGGAAACAGTGGCATCCGAGATGAAAGGAGATACATGAATAAACTCCTTTCAGGAGAGAGTCAAGTTTCTTAGATTACCTACATCAAAATTGGTCCATGGTTAGGAATGGGTAGATATGATTGCAGTAAGGTAGGTATTGGGATTCAAATGTTAGTTTTAAAGGAGCCTCTGCAAATGCCCATGCCCATGTCCATTATATACTCTGGATGAGGGTACAGACTGCAATGAGATGAGCAAACTGACCACTGGCGCAGTATTCAAGTGGGGGGAAAATGGAAAATGTAGGGGATCAAATAGTTAGGAGAAGAGATACAAATTTCTAAAGTCTGTTACGGACATATCTTATGGGGTGGAGAGGAACTTGGAGTGGTTAGGGAAGAATCCATTTGTTGTAGTCCATTTAAATACCAGTGACTGAGGAAGGACTAGGAAAGAGGTTCTGTTGAGAAATTGAGAATGTTGAGACGAAATTGAAATGCCAAGCCGCAAAGATGATGATCTCAGGAATACTACCTGAGCCTGGTGCAAATTGGTATATGATAAATAAGATTAGAGAAGTAAATATGTGGCTCAAAGATTGGTGTGGGATAATTCAGTTCCAAAGTGTGGGGCTCTGGCACCTGTACTAGGAAAGAGATCTCTTCTGGGATGAGTTAGTTTGAATCCTGCTGTGACCAGTCTCCTGGTATAACTAGGATTATACATAGGACTTTAACCTATTGAATTAGGGAGGGCGCTCGCATGAAGGGAAGTCCAGGAAAATTGAAGAAATGAGAAGAGGTGGAAGGATGAGGTGAGTGATATAGCGTGATGGGAAAAGGCAGAAAATATATGCTGAAGAGTAGAAATTAGAACCAGAGTCATTAGTAATGGTTTAAAAAGTAAAAAGGAGTGGAAAAAAGTGAACACTTGGTAGATATTACAGTGATGTGGTCATTGTGTGACCAGGACTAGGGACTCAATATTCAAGGGTATTTGACATTCTGGAAAAAATGGGCAGAAAGGTGGTGAGGTAGTGTTAAGAGGAAGGTACCTGTTTGGTGTGTAGTGATGTGGATGCAATAGATCATAGTTTGGGTGGAAGAGAGGAATGGCAAGAGGAAGAAGTTGTGGGTAGGAGTTATCTATGAGCTCTTGAAAGATGCCTCACAGTAGGACAAAGTATTAGCCAGAACATAATGAAGGTATATAAAAATGGCATTACAGTTGTAATGGACGATTTTAATATTGACTGGACAAATAAGTTGGGCAAGATGGAAGATGATCTGTAGAGTGCATCTGGAATGGTGTCTTAGTTGCAGAGCCTGTCTGGGAACAGGCTATTCCAATCTAGTAATGTAGTGAGATTATGAAGAGATCTTGTAGTTTAGGATCCTGCAGGGGGTAATGATCACAATGTGGGAGAGTTTCAAAATCAGTTTGAGGGAAAGCAACTCTGACCTTGGATAAGTGCCCTTATTTAAATTGAGGACAATTGTTGAATTATGAATCACAAGTTGTCTAAAGCAAGCAGAGAAAATAGACTGAAGGGAGGGTCTGGGAATGAGCATTTAAGCAGATGATTACAGTTGCTGAAACTTTATTTTAGTCAGATTTGTACTTATTGTTTTTCACAGTAAGACTGGTCATCTGCACTACTTACATTATGTATCATGCCATGTTTATTTTTACACAGAGACTGGAAGATATTAGGTTTTCAATTGAAAAAGATCGTAATGGAATTAGAAAGCAAATACATAAAGAATTTGAGAAAATTAACCAGTCCCTCCAAAACAGGTAATATTCATCAGCTTGTTTATGCACCAGTTTCTGAGGGACATAATAAATAATATAAATGTATAGGACGAGGTAATACAAATATTTGATCACTAAAAGTTGTGATTTTCTTTTTGTTAACTTTAAACTTAACAGTACAATGATAGATTTCGAAGTGAATTATATATTGCTGGGGATTATGCATAATTTCCAAGAATTTACTCTGGCACATTTAATTTGTAATCAGTAATTTTCACCACCTACTGCCTCAAGTGAGCATCTCCTGTTTTAATTTTTAAACTGTGGCCCCTTGCTCCTAGAAGAAATATCCTCTCTGCATCCACTTTGACAAGACACTTCAGGATCATCCAAGTCAACCAAGTTGCCTATTGCTTTTCTACACTCTAGAGGATATCAGCTTAGCCTGTCCAACCTTTCCTCAAAAGACAACCCACTCATTCTGATTATTAGTCTAGTAAACCTTCTGTGAACTGCCTCCAATGCACTTGCTTTCATCCTTGAGTAATGCAGACCAATATTTAAGTAATACTCCCAGATGTGGTATCAACTGTGCTCTCAATGACTAAAGTATAACTCCTACTCTTTGAATTTAATTTGTCAAATTAAGCTATAGTACTCTATTGGCTTTCCTAATTGCATGCTGTATCTGTGTTTTTGCCTTTTGAGATTCTCACACAAGACTCCTTTTTATACCTCAATTTTTTGCGATCCACCCACATTTAAGTATCTAAAAGCAGATCAAAATAATCTTGACTTTGTGTTCTAAAATGGACAATTTCATTTTTCCCTATATTAGGCAACGTTTGCCAAATCTTTGCCAACTCACTTGAAATCTATGTATATCCTTTTGTAATGCTCTAACATCCACTTGCCAACTTCATTTCCTAACTGTTTTTGTCTCTTCATTGAATTTAGTAACTATTCCCTTTATCCGCTTCTTTATATACATTATAACAGTTGAACTCCCATTACTCAAACCTGTGGCATACCACTCGTTATGTTTTGTCAACCAGAACATGGTCAGTTTACGCATATGCTGTATCTTGGTGTCTAAGCCAACACTGACTACACCATGATTCTTCTATTTTTCACAATGGTTTTTGATATGGAACTTTTTACTAAATGCCTTCTGGAAATCTAAATACAGTACATCCGCCAATATATTTCCCTTTATCTTGAGCATGTTACTTCTTCAAAGAACTTCAGCAAGTTTCCTTTCACAACACCATGTTGTTTCTGCCTACTTGCCTTGAAAATTTCCAAGTTACAAAGTCTTTAATAGCTTCTAACATCCACCCTATGACAGATGTTACAGTAACTGGCCTGTAGTTTCCTCCTTTGTTTATTTTTTAGTTCATTCATGGGATGATGGCATCACCGGCTACGCCAGCATTTATTGTCCATTCCAGAGGGCAGTTAAGAATCAACCATATTGCTATGGATTTGGAATGAGAGAAAGCCTAGGCGGTATTATAAAATTAGATACAAGAGTTTCTAACAGATATTTTGAAGAGTTGATCCCATAGAAATTGACTGGGGAATTAAAGAATGGAAAATAAGGAGAAAAATGAACTGATCAGGTATTCTGCATCAGTCTTTATTCGAGTTATAATTAATAACCAAGTAAAAGCTGTAGACAGGAAATGAAAGAGAGGAATTGGAGAAAATCAATCACAAGGAAAGTGGCATTGAATAAACTATTGTGACACGTTGACAAGTGTCTGGGTCCTGCTGGACTTCATACCAAGGTCTTATAAACATGGCTGGTAAGATACTTAACTTGCACAAAATTCCCTAAATTCAGGGAAGATTCAATTATACTGGTGAGAAGTGAAAGTAACTTTTTTTTATCCTTTCTGCTTTCAAATAAAGCCAACACAAGTATCTTACCAGTCATGTTTCTCTTTCTCTTCCTCTTCCACTTCCTGTCTACAGCTTTTACTTGGTTATTAATTATATCTCGAATAAAGACTGATGCAGAATAACTGATCAGTTCATTTTTCTCCTTATTTTCCATTTTTTAGTTCCCCAGTCAATTTCTATAGGACCAACTCTTCAAAATATCTGTTAGAAACTCTTGTATCTAATTTTTATAATGCTGCCTAGGCTTTCTCTCATTCTGGTTTTTCCTTTTTTACATTTTTGCTATTCCTTGTATTTTGTCAGATCTGCTGACCTGCTTCCCATTTGGTATAATTGTATGTATTTAGAATCATAGAGAAGAGTCCCTTCAGTCTGTACTGCCAAAGTTTGACACTCTCTCTCATTTTTAGTTAATAACAGGTGATTGGTCTACTTATATTTCAACGAAAAAGAAAAACTATTCGATATTCTGAAATGCCCCTTTAAATATCTGCCACTGCATTTCTATTAATCTACCCTGTAACCTAATTTATTTCACTTTAACGTCCTCTACTTCTCATAATTGTCCTTATCTACATTTTAAAATAATAGTCTCGAGGCCATCTTTGCCACCTTAAACCGAATACAATCATTTAATAGTCTTTGCTACCTAGCACCCTAGCTTTGTCTTCAGTAATGGATTATTAGAACTTAGAACAAAGAAAACTTACAGCCCAGGAGCAGGCCCTTTTGGCCCTCCAAGCCTGATCCGATCCAAATCTACTGTCTAAACCTGTCTCCCAATTCCTAAGCGTCTGTATCCCTCTGCTCCCCACCTACTCATGCATCTGTCCAGACACATCTTAAATGAATCTACTGTGCCTGCCTCTACCACCTCTGCTGGCAACGCGTTCCAGAACCCACCAGTCTCTGTGTACTTGCTGTGTGTATCCCCCTTAAACTTTTCACCTCTCACCCTTGAAAGTGTGACCTCTCGTTATTGAATCCTTCGCCCTGGGAAAAAGCTTATCTCTATCCACCCTGTCTATACCCTTCATGATTTTGTAAACCTCAATCAGGTCCCCCTTCAATCTCCTTTTTTCTAATGAAAACAAACTTAACCTACTCAAATCTCTCTTCATAGCTAGCACTTCCATGCCAGGCAACATCCTCGTAAACCTTCTCTGCACCCTCTCCAAAGCGTCCACGTCCTTTTGGTAATGTGGCAACTAGAACTGTACATAGTATTCCAAATGCGGCCAAACCAATGTCTTGTACAATTTTAACATGACTTGACAGCTCTTATACTCAACACCCCATCCAATGAAGGCAAGCATACCATATGCCTTCTGGACCACTCTATTCACCTATGTAGCGACCTTCAGGATACAATGGACCTGCACTCCCAGATTTCTCTGCCCATCAACTTTTTTCCAAGACACTTCCGTTCAATGTATAATTCGCTCTAGAATTAGACTTGCCTAAATGCATCACCTCACATTTGTAATTCACATTAATTCTACCTCATTGCACAATGTCAGATCTAATATAGCTTTCTTTCTGGTTCGCTGCAAAACATTTTGTTCTAAAGAAACCATCTCAAACATTGTGATTTCTTTATGTAGGCTACCTTTCCTCATTAAACTTTCTAATCTATAAGTAAATTAAAGTTCCTTTGTGATTATCGCTAAATACTTCTAACAAACTCTCATTTTTTTCTACCTGTATATTCTGTCCTACTTCCTGATTACTGTATAGCATTCAGACTAGTGAGCTCTTGCCTTTATCATTTCTCACTCCTACCTAAACTATTTCTATTTTCCTAAACTTGGGTGATTCCCTTTCTACTGTGTTCATACCATCATTAATTAACAGAGCCAGCCCTTGACATACCACAAGTCTAGTATAAACCTGCTGTCTGGTTGAGATGTAATGTGAATTCAGAAACAGCGCCTTTAGTTTTGTCCTCTTTATTTGTGTCCTGTAGGTGGTGGTGCGATGGTGTATTTAGATTTGTACACTACCTCTCTTCCTGTCATTGTCTGTGTATCATTTTCTGTATTAATACCTTTCTCCATTATCTTGACCCTACTCTGATTTATCACATCTTTTCATCACAGCCTCTGGACATAATCTAGAGATTCTTGCTTTTTTTGAGATCCTACCTCATTTGGTGTTAAACTCCATAAGTAATTATGCAGAGCCTCTTTCTTTCTGGCCTTTGTTTGCATTTACTTTGATTATGATGAATAGATTCTGCCGTCCTACTTCAAGTTCCTCTTCAGTCCAGAACTGATAACACAGCCTTTTGAGCACATGCTGTTTGCTATAGAGGATCATATCCATCCCTTTTCATTTTACTGGCCCTCACTACCACTGCATTCCTTTTCATTTCGTCTACTCAAATAGCTATTTTTTACCAGGATGCCATGGTCAGTTAGATCATCTATCTTGAGGCCCCTACCCTCATTTTAAATGGGCTGAAAAAGCCTCAAAACTGTTTGACAATTTCGAAGACTGAGCCTCATCCCCATATCTTGCGTGTGCTCCTGTCTCTGATTTTTGACTAAATCATGTGACCCTATCCTGAGCGATTATAACTGCATCCTAGTTCAAAGGTAATTTACCTGCATCCTCATGTGTTGTACTGTCAAGCTTGGTATCAAGCTCTGGAACACTCCTCTTGCTGCAATCACTTAGTAGAGACTTATTTGTCCTGGATCACATTGGAATCCAGGAGCTCCCTGTAGCTGTAACAATCACTTTTTTAATGTGCTTAATGAATTACATTATTCTGTTGTACTTTCTTTTCTGTGTTTTATTAACCTTGCCTACAGTTCTTATTATTTTGAACTTTAGGAATAGAATCGACCTTAACTATTGAATATAATTAAGTTTGCCCTTGCCATTTTCCGCAGGAAAGAAAACTTGTTGAATGAGTTAGAATTCCTGGTACAACAACATCTTAAAAGGATTGTTAAACTCCAAAATGTGCTGAAGGAGAAGATTTATGGCTTGGACTCTGCCATAAAAAACTTAGAGCAGGCCAAATCAAAATGTCTTGCAACATGTTGTAATTCCCACCAGGTAAGAATTGGATATAAAAGGTATGTAAACTGTATTATGGAGGAATATTTCATGAAATACCATGAATTGAAATAGTTCCTGCAAGGTACTCTAAACAAATTATACTTCATTTTCACCCACTCTTGAAATCCAATTTCTTTTGATTTGATACACATGTTTCTAGATTAGTGTTATCGTCGTGTGTTCCTAGCCAGTGTTTATCTGTGAATACACATTACAAAGACAAATTAGCCAATTTCCACAGATTTCAATTTGTGGAAATATGTTTTTGTGAATTGGCTGCAGCATTTCCGTTTGATAATGGACTACACTTAATAAATGCTTCTTGGTTGGAAATGGCTTGAGGAAATCTGATAAACATGAAAAGTGTTCAAAAGATACAAGTCTGACTTTATAATACCATACAGCAAGTTTCCTGCTTAAATATTGCATAACCTAGCCTGCCTTATTGAATTTTGTATTAATTGAATGATTAGGTGTTATTGTTCTGAAAAGGTGTAAATTATACGTCATTTTTAGAGTTTGTATTTCAAAATAGTGACATGCTGGTTATTTTTGTGAAAATTTTTTTTGAAAAATTGTTCAAGTGACTGTGAGCCCCAAGAGTATTAATGGTAAAATATTTATACAGTTGTAGTTTACGACAGAAGACCATTAACTTGCTTTTGGTTCAGACTATAGATGGGCGGCACGGTGGCACAGTGGTTAGCACTGCTGCCTCACAGCGTCAGAGACCCGGGTTCAATTCCCGCCTCAGGCGACTGACTGTGTGGAGTTTGCACGTTCTCCCCGTGTCTGCGTGGGTTTCCTCCGGGTGCTCCGGTTTCCTCCCACAGTCCAAAAGATGTGCAGGGTCAGGTGAATTGGCCATGCTAAATTGCCCGTAGTGTTAGGTAAGGGGTAAATGTAGGGGAATGGGTGGGCTGCGCTTTGGCGGGTCGGTGTGGACTTGTTGGGCCGAAGGGCCTGTTTCCACACTGTAAATCTAAACTAAACTAAATGGTGAATTTGTATCCTTATTAGTTGCAAAATTTGTCAAATACCCTTTCGATTCTCAGTGAATGGATGTTTCTCTGATTTTGTTTTTTCACTGGGTTCCAAGAGGTTGAAAGATAAAGTCAGATGATGGAGTGAGCAAGTGTTCCAGTTCTGCTGTAACAAATTCATAATTTCTATCCTGCCCAAAAGCTGTTATCTGAAATAGTTTTTGTTTATTCCCCTGCCTGGCTTCATTTTTTTTATTTGTTGGATATTGTGTAGGAACTCATTCCAATATATGAAACTTTCCGAAAAGGTCTAAATCAAACAGAAAATTTTTCTGATTGGCTGGCTTCTGTAATTTGATGACATGTTAATTTCAAAGTCAGAAATCACATGATACCAGGTTATAGTCCAACAGATTTATTTTCAAATCACAAGCTTTCTGAACAAAGACCCTTTGTCAGGTGACATGCTGAGAAAGCTTGTGATTTCAAATTAATCTGTTGTACTATAACCTGGTGCCATGTGATTTCTGAATTTGTCCACCCCAATCCCACACCGTCACTTCCACATCATGTTAATCCCAGTTCAGTCTGGGTTTTGGTTATAGGATTTCATGATCTTGGTTTAACCTGCTCAGATGACTGAGACATATGTCATATTATAACTTGATGTTTATCAGGAAGGTTTTGTTAAATTTCATAATGAGCACTCATTCAAATTGTAGAAATGGTTGAAGCAGTGGTTTAGCCTTTGTATTTGAACTTTGCCTTCTGATATGGGGGGGGAGGGGGAACATCAGGACATGCCTTTTTGTTTATAAACACAACCTAATCTGTGTATCTTCAGCTTTTCTGCTTTGAATTGCTTAGCATGAATACAAAGAGAAATGCTCATCTGTAAATGAGCCCAGTGATGTCAGTTAGTGACAAACATCCCTAATGCATAAATGGTTAATGTCATTCCTTTCTATGTTCTAATAATGTCACATTGGCTGTGCGTGTGCAGATGGCCTGACTGAGGCCAAAGTTATGGAAGTCCTGCCAAAGATATATGAAATCATAGTGCTGGCTGCTCAGTTGCACAGTTCATCATGATGGACGAGAGTGTACGACTGCACCTCTGGGCTGAATTTGAACTTTGAGGATGTGCACTAGCTGACAGCACTGATTACTTTACCTTTGCTTCTGCAGACACCTAAAAACACAATAGATTGGAAGGCAGTCACATCAGTTGCTAGACAGTGATGTTCATGGAATTTCTGCACCTGTGTGCTCCTTGCACGTGTCTTGAGGTAGCATTCCTATGAAATAGTCTTTTTGTTTTAATTTGTTTCCTGTATTGTAATTTCAGATTTTTGAAAATCTAAAATGCTTAGATCAAGTAAGTAACATCGTGGAGACCCTAGAATTGAGAACTGATCTGAGGTAAGTGCTTGCTTTAGTTTGAACTCTCAAATTACTCATAAAAAGAAAAAACAGTCAGATTACAAGGGAGTTATGGAAGGAATGAGAATAGCAATTATATATAACTGATATAGCAATTAAAGACCATAATATGTCTAAATCTGATTGGAAAGTTAATGTGATATTGATGCTTCTCAATGTTAGGGAAGAGGATGGGAAGTTTTTTGAGATGTTGTCAAGCCCATCCCCTATTACATTTGATTGACAGGCCATATTCTTGTGGCAGTCCCTGTGGTGATATACCCACAGTGCTGCCTTAAAATCCATATTATATAACAATAATGAAAGAACTGAGTGAAAGTTTAAAATCAGGATGGCTTGTGATTTTCTGATGTTCCTGTGTGCTTGGCCCCCATGTTCTCCTGGTTGATAGAGGTTGAGAGTTTGTTGGTAGCAAATACGATGCCACTTCGGGAACTACTTTGTTCTGGATGGTGTTGAAATTTGAAAACGTGCTACAGCACATTCCATCATGAGTAGCAAAAATCTGTCCTGGCTGCTGCTTCTAACTCACCATGGTTCGACTATCAGGTGTTACACATTGCAATCTCGGGTGACCGAATCAACACGGACATTTACTATAAACCGACCGACTCCCAAAGCTACCTAGACTACACCTCCTCCCACCCTGCCCCTGTAAAAACGCCATCCCATATTCCCAATTCCTTCGTCTCTGCCACATCTGCTCCCAGGAGGACCAGTTCCAATACCGTACAACGCAGATGGCCTCCTCCTTCAAAGACTGCAATTTCCCCCCAGACGTGATCAACGATGCTCTCCACCGCATCTCCTCCACTTCCTGCTCCTCTGCCCTTGAGCCCCACCCCACCAATCACCACCAGGACTGAACCCCACTGGTCCTCACCTACCACCCCACCAACCTCCATATACATCGTATCATCCGTTGTCATTTCCGCCACCTCCAAACGGACCCCACCACCAGGGACATATTTCCCTCCCCTCCCCTATCAGCGTTCCGAAAAGACCACTCCCTCCGTGACTACCTCGTCAGGTCCACACCCCCCACCAATCCAACCTCCACTTCTGGCACCTTCCCCTGCAACCGCAAGAAATGCAAAACTTGCGCCCACACCTCCCCCCTTACTTCCCTCCAAGGCCCCAAGGGATCCTTCCATATCCGCCACAAATTCACCTGC
>NC_092747.1:47339095-47344095 GCF_047496795.1 Chiloscyllium punctatum | reverse complement strand
TCGCGCTCTCTCTCTCTCTCGCGCTCTCTCTCTCTCTCTCGCGCTCTCTCTCTCTCGCGCTCTCTCTCTCTCGCGCTCTCTCTCTCTCGCGCTCTCTCTCTCTCGCGCTCTCTCTCTCTCGCGCTCTCTCTCTCTCGCGCTCTCTCTCTCTCTCGCGCTCTCTCTCTCTCGCGCTCTCTCTCTCTCGCGCTCTCTCTCTCTCGCGCTCTCTCTCTCGCGCTCTCTCTCTCTCGCGCTCTCTCTCTCTCGCGCTCTCTCTCTCTCGCGCTCTCTCTCTCTCGCGCTCTCTCTCTCTCGCGCTCTCTCTCGCGCTCTCTCTCTCTCTTGCGCTCTCTCTCTCTCGCGCTCTCTCTCTCTCGCGCTCTCTCTCTCTCGCGCTCTCTCTCTCTCGCCGCTCTCTCTCTCTCCGCGCTCTCTCTCTCTCTGCGCTCTCTCTCTCTCGCGCTCTCTCTCTCTCGCGCTCTCTCTCTCTCGCGCTCTCTCTCTCTTGCGCTCTCTCTCTCTCGCGCTCTCTCTCTCTCGCGCTCTCTCTCTCTCGCGCTCTCTCTCTCTCGTCGCGCCTCTCTCTCTCTCGCGCTCTCTCTCTCTCGCGCTCTCTCTCCTCTCTCGCGCTCTCTCTCTCTCGCGCTCTCTCTCTCTCGCGCTCTCTCTCTCTCTCGCGCTCTCTCTCTCTCGCGCTCTCTCTCTCTCTCGCGCTTCTCTCTCTCGCGCTCTCTCTCTCGCGCTCTCTCTCTCTCGCGCTCTCTCGCGCTCTCTCTCTCTCGCGCTCTCTCGCGCTCTCTCGCTCTCGCGCTCTCTCGCGTCTCGCGCTCTCGCGCTCTCCGCGCTCTCGCGCTCTCGCGCTCTCGCGCTCTCGCGCTCTCGCGCTCTCCTCTCTCGCTCTCGCGCTCTCTCGCTCTCGCGCTCTCTCTCTCTCGCGCTCTCTCTCTCTCGCGCTCTCTCTCTCTCGCGCTCTCGCGCTCCTCTCCGCGCTCTCTCTCGCTCTCGCGCTCTCTCTCTCTCTCTCTCTCTCGCGCTCTCTCTCGCTCTCTCTCTCTCTCGCGCTCTCTCGCGCTCTCTCTCTCTCAGTCGCACTCACTCACACTCACACTCTCACTCTTGCTCACTCTCACTCTTGCTCACTCTCACTCTTGCTCACTCTCACTCTCTCTCGCTCACATTTTCTCTCGCTCACATTTCTCTCGCTCACTCTCCCCCTCGCTCCCTCCCCCTCGCTCCCTCCCCCTCGCTCCCTCCCCCTCGCTCCCTCCCCCTCGCTCCCTCCCCCTCGCTCCCTCCCCCTCGCTCCCTCCCCCTCGCTCCCTCCCCCTCGCTCCCTCCCCCTCGCTCTCGCGCTCTTTCTCGCTCGCGCTCGCGCTCTCCCTTACTCTCTCGCACACTCTCGCACGCTCTCTCTCTCTCACTGTCTCCCTCTCTCTCACTGTCTCTCTCTCTCTCTCACTGTCTCTCTCACTGTCTCACTCCCTCGCTTTCACTCTCTCGTTCTCTCTCACTCACTCTCTCTCTTGCACATTTTCGCTCTCTCTCTCCCGCGCTCTCTCTCTCTCCCGCGCTCTCTCTCTCTCCCGCGCTCTCTCTCTCTCTCTCCCTCGCTCTCTCTCTCTCTCTCCCGCGCTCTCTCTCTCTCCCGCGCTCTCTCTCTCTCTCTCTCCCGCGCTCTCTCTCTCTCTCCCGCGCTCTCTCTCTCTCTCCCGCGCTCTCTCTCTCTCTCTCTCTCTCCCGCGCTCTCTCTCTCTCTCCCGCGCGCTCTCTCTCTCTCTCCCGCGCGCTCTCTCTCTCTCCCGCGCGCTCTCTCTCTCTCCCGCGCGCTCTCTCTCTCTCCCCGCGCGCTCTCTCTCTCTCCCGCGCGCTCTCTCTCTCTCCCGCGCGCTCTCTCTCTCTCCCGCGCGCTCTCTCTCTCTCCCGCGCGCTCTCTCTCTCTCCCGCGCGCTCTCTCTCTATCCCGCGCGCACTCTCTCTATCCCGCGCGCACTCTCTCTATCCCGCGCGCACTCTCTCTATCCCGCGCGCACTCTCTCTCTCCCGCGCGCACTCTCTCTCTCCCGCGCGCACTCTCTCTCTCCCGCGCGCACTCTCTCTCTCCCGCGCGCACCTCTCCCTCTCTCTCCCGCGCGCACTCTCTCTCTCCCGCGCGCACTCTCTCTCTCCCGCGCGCACTCTCTCTCTCCCGCGCGCACTCTCTCTCTCCCCGCGCGCTCTCTCTCTCTCCCGCGCGCTCTCTCTCTCTCCCGCGCGCTCTCTCTCTCTCCCGCGCGCTCTCTCTCTCTCCCGCGCGCTCTCTCTCTCTCCCGCGCGCTCTCTCTCTCTCCCGCGCGCTCTCTCTCTCTCCCCGCGCGCTTTCTCTCTCCCGCGCGCTTTCTCTCTCCCGCGCGCTTTCTCTCTCCCGCGCGCTTTCTCTCTCCCGCGCGCTTTCTCTCTCCCGCGCGCTTTCTCTCTCCCGCGCGCTTTCTCTCTCCCGCGCGCTTTCTCTCTCCCGCGCGCTTTCTCTCTCCCGCGCGCTTCTCTCTCTCCCGCGCGCTTCTCTCTCCCGCGCGCTTTCTCTCTCCCGCGCGCTTTCTCTCTCCCGCGCGCTTTCTCTCTCCCCGCGCCGCTCTCTCTCTCTCCCGCGCGCTCTCTCTCCCGCGCGCTCTCTCTCTCTCCCGCGCGCTCTCTCTCTCTCCGCGCGCTCTCTCTCTCTCCCGCGCGCTCTCTCTCTCTCCCGCGCGCTCTCTCTCTCTCCCGCGCGCTCTTCTCTCTCCCGCGCGCTCTCTCTCTCTCCCGCGCGCTCTCTCTCTCTCCCGCGCGCTCTCTCTCTCTCCCGCGCGCTCTCTCTCTCTCCCGCGCGCTCTCTCTCTCTCTCCGCGCGCTCTCTCTCTCTCCCGCGCGCTCTCTCTCTCTCCCCGCGCTCTCTCTCTCCCGCTCTCTCTCTCCCCGCCGCTCTCTCTCTCTCCCGCGCGCTCTCTCTCTCCTCCCGCGCGCTCTCTCTCTCCCGCGCGCTTCTCTCCCCGCGCGCTCTCTCTCTCCCGCGCGCTCTCTCTCTCCGCGCGCTCTCTCTCTCCCGCGCTCTCTCCCCGCGCGCTCGCTCTCTCCCGCGCGCTCGCTCTCTCCCCGCGCGCTCGCTCTCTCCCGCGCGCGCTCTCTCTCCCGCGCGCGCTCTCTCTCCCGCGCGCGCTCTCTCTCCCGCGCGCGCTCTCTCTCCCGCGCGCGCTCTCTCTCCCGCGCGCGCTCTCTCTCCCGCGCGCGCTCTCTCTCCCGCCGCCTCTCCTCCCGCTCGCTCTCTCTCCCGCGCGCGCTCTCTCTCCGCGCGCAGCGCTCTCGCTCACATTTTCTCACCTCGCTCCCCCTCACACTCGCTCCCCCTCACACTCGCTCCCCCTCACACTCGCTCCCCCTCACACTCGCTCCCCCTCACACTCGCTCCCTCTCTCTCTCTCGCTCGCTCGCTCTCGCTCACACTCTCTCTCGCACTGTTTCGCGCTCTCTCTCTCGCTCTCTCTCCCCACCCTCGCTCGCTCTCGCTCTCTCTCACTCTCTCCCTTTCTCTCGCGCGCGCTCTCTCTCTCGCGCTCTCTCTCTCTCGCGCTCTCTCCTCGCGCGCTCTCTCCCTCGCGCGCTCTCTCCCTCGCGCTCTCTCCCTCGCGCTCTCTCCCTCGCGCTCTCTCCCTCGCGCTCTCTCCCTCGCGCTCTCCTCCCTCGCGCTCTCTCCCTCGCGCTCTCTCCCTCGCGCTCTCTCCCTCGCGCTCTCTCCCTCGCGCTCTCTCCCTCGCGCTCTCTCCCTCGCGCTCTCTCCCTCGCGCTCTCTCCCTCGCGCTCTCTCCCTCGCGCTCTCTCCCTCGCGCTCTCTCCCTCGCGCTCTCTCCCTCGCGCTCTCTCCCTCGCGCTCTCTCCCTCGCGCTCTCTCCCTCGCGCTCTCTCCCTCGCGCTCTCTCCCTCGCGCTCTCTCCCTCGCGCTCTCTCCCTCGCGCTCTCTCCCTCGCGCTCTCTCCCTCGCGCTCTCTCCCTCGCGCTCTCTCCCTCGCGCTCTCTCCCTCGCGCTCTCTCCCTCGCGCTCTCTTCCTCGCGCTCTCTCCCTGCGCTCTCTTCCTCGCGCTCTCTCCCTCGCGCTCTCTCCCTCGCGCTCTCTCCCTCGCGCTCTCTCCCTCGCGCTCTCTCCCTCGCGCTCTCTCCCTCGCGCTCTCTCCCTCGCGCTCTCTCCCTCGCGCTCTCTCCCTCCGCGCTCTCTCCCTCGCGCTCTCTCCCTCGCGCTCTCTCCCTCGCGCTCTCTCCCTCGCGCTCTCTCCCTCGCGCTCTCTCCCTCGCGCTCTCTCCTCGCGCTCTCTCCCTCGCGCTCTCTCCCTCGCGCTCTCTCCCTCGCGCTCTCTCCCTCGCGCTCTCTCCCTCGCGCTCTCTCCCTCGCGCTCTCTCCTCGCGCTCTCTCCCTCGCGCTCTCTCCCTCGCGCTCTCTCCCTCGCGCTCTCTCCCTCGCGCTCTCTCCCTCGCGCTCTCTCCCTCGCGCTCTCTCCCTCGCGCTCTCTCCCTCGCGCTCTCTCCCTCGCGCTCTCTCCCTCGCGCTCTCTCCCTCGCGCTCTCTCCTCCGCGCTCTCTCCCTCGCGCTCTCTCGCTCTCCTCGCGCTCTCGCACTCGCGCTCTCGCACTCGCTCTCTCCCTCACACTCTCGCACTCGCTCTCATCCCTCACACTCTCGCACTTCGCTCTCTCCCTCACACTCTCGCACTCGCTCTCTCCCTCACAGTCTCGCACTCGCTCTCTCCCTCACTCTCTCGCACTCGCTCTCTCCCTCACTCTCTCGCACTCGCTCTCTCCCTCACTCTCTCGCACTCGCTCTCTCCCTCACTCTCTCGCACTCGCTCTCTCCCTCACTCTCTCGCACTTCGCTCTCTCCCTCACTCTCTCGCACTCGCTCTCTCCCTCACACTCTCGCACTCGCTCTCTCCCCTCACTCTCTCGCACTCGCTCTCTCCCTCACTCTCTCGCACTCGCTCTCTCCCTCACACTCGCACTCGCCTCTCTCCCTCACTCTC
>NC_092747.1:45901247-46021247 GCF_047496795.1 Chiloscyllium punctatum | reverse complement strand
CACTCTCTGGGTAAAGAACCCACCCCTGACATCTCCCCTATACCTTCCACCCTTCACCTTAAATTTATGTCCCCTTGTAACACTCTGTTGTACCCGGGGAAAAAGTTTCTGACTGTCTACTCTATCTATTCCTCTGATCATCTTATAAACCTCTATCAAGTCACCCCTCATCCTTCACCGTTCCAACGAGAAAAGGCCGAGAACTCTCAACCTATCCTCGTACGACCTACTCTCCATTCCAGGCAACATCCTGGTAAATCTTCTCTGCACCCTCTCCAAAGCTTCCACATCTTTCCTAAAGTGAGGCGACCAGAACTGCACACAGTACTCCAAATGTGGCCTAACCAAAGTCCTGTACAGCTGCAACATCACCTCACGACTCTTGAATTCAATCCCTCTGCTAATGAACGATAATACTCCATAGGCCTTCTTACAAACTCTATCCACCTGAGTGGCAACCTTCAAAGATCTATGTACATAGACCCCAAGATCCCTCTGTTCCTCCACCTGACCAAGAACCCTACCATTAACCCTGTATTCCGCATTCTTATTTGTTCTTCCAAAATGGACAACCTCACACTTGGCAGGGTTGAACTCCATCTGCCACTCCTCAGCCCAGCTCTGCATCATATCTAAGTCCCTCTGCAGCCGACAACAGCCCTCCTCGCTGTCCACAACTCCACCTATCTTTGTATCATCTGCAAATTTACTGACCCACCCTTCGACTCCCTCCTCTAAGTCATTAATAAAAATTACAAACAGCAGAGGACCCAGAACTGATCCCTGCGGAACTCCACTTGTAACTGGACTCCATGCTGAATATTTACCATCTACCACCACTCTCTGACTTCGACCGGTTAGCCAGTTTTCTATCCAATTGGCCAAATTTCCCTCTATCCCATGCCTCCTGACTTTCCGCATAAGCCTACCATGGGGAACCTTATCAAATGCCTTACTAAAATCCATGTACACTACATCCACTGCTCTACCCTCATCCACATGCTTGGTCACCTCCTCGAAGAATTCAATAAGACTTGTAAGGCAAGACCTACCCTTCACAAATCCGTGCTGGCTGTCCCTAATTAAGCAGTGTCTTTCCAGATACTCGTAAATCCTATCCCTCAGTACCCTTTCCATTACTTTGCCTACCACAGAAGTAAGACTAACTGGCCTGTAATTCCCGGGGTTATCCCTATTCCCTTTTTTGAACAGGGGCACAACATTCGCTACTCTCCAGTCCCCTGGTACCACCCCAGTTGCCAGTGAAGACGAGAAGATCATTGCCAACGGTACTGCAATTTCCTCTCTTGCTTCCCACATAATCCTAGGATATATCCCGTCAGGCCCGGGGGACTTGTCTATCCTCAAGTTGTTCAAAATGTCCAACACATCTTCCTTCCTAACAGGTATCTCTTCTAGCTTATCAGTCCGTTTCACACTCTCCTCTTCAACAATACGGTCCCTCTCGTTCGTAAATACTGAAGAGAAGTACTTGTTCAAGACCTCTCCTATCTCTTCCGACTCAATACACAGTCTCCCACCACTGTCCTTGATCGGACCTACCCTCGTTCTCGTCATTCTCAGGTTTCTCACATACGCATAGAATGCCTTGGGGTTATCCTTGATCCTATCCGCCAGGGATTTTTCATGTCCTCTCTTAGCTCTCCTAATCCCTTTCTTCAGGTCCCTTCTGGCTATCCTGTATCCCTCCACTGCTCTGTCTGAACCTTGTTTCCTCAACCTTATGTAAGGTTGGCTACTGTGGTACCATTATTCAAGAAAGCTGGTAAGGACAAGCCAGGGAACTATAGATTGGTGAGCCTCATGTCCATGGTGGGCAGGTTATTGGAAGGAATCCTGAGGGACAGGATGTACATGCATTTGGAAAGGCAAAGACTAATTAGGCTCTGTGCATGGGAAATCATGTCTCAAACTTGATTGAGTTTTTTGAAGAAGTAACAAAGAGGATTGATGAGGGCAGACCGGTGGACATGATCTACTTGAACTGGTAAGGCATTCAACAAGGCTCCCCCATGGGAGACTGGTTTGCAAGGTTAGATCTCATGAAATATCGGGATAACTAGCAATGTGGATACAGAACTGGCTCAAAGATAGAAGACAGAATCTGGTGGTGGAGGGTTGTTTTTCAGACTGGAAGCCTGTGACCAGTGGAGTGCCACAAGGATCGGTGCTGGTTCCTCTAAGTTTCATCATTTATATAAATGATTGAGATATGAACACAGCAGGTATAGTTAGCAAGTTTACAGATGACACCAAAATTGGAGGTGTAGTGAACAGCGAAGAAGGTTACCTCAGATTCCAATGAGATCTTGATCAGATGGGCCAATGGGCTGAGGTGTGGCAGATGGAGTTTAATTTAGATAAATGTGAAGTGCTGCATTTTGGGAAAGCAAATCTTAGCATAACTTATATACTTAATGGTAAGGTCCTAGGGAGTGTTGCTGAACAAAGAGACCTTGGCGTGCTAGTTCATAGCTCCTTGCAAGTAGAGTCGCAGGTAGATGGGATAGTGAAGGCGACATCTGGTATGCTTTCGTTTATTGGTCAAAGTATTGAGTGCAGGAGTTGGGAGGTCATGTTGCAGCAAAAAAGGACATTGGTTAGACCACTTTTGGAATATTGCGTGCAATTCTGGTCTCCTTCCTATCAAAAGGATGTTGTGAACTTAAAAGGGTTCAGAAAAGATTTACAAGGATGTAGCCAGGGTTGGGGGAATTTGAGCTATAGGGAAAGATTGAATAGGCTGGGGCTGTTTTCCTTGAAGTGTTGAAGGCTGAGGGGCGACCTTATAGAGGTTTATAAAATCATGAATGGCATGGATAGGATAAATAGACAACGTCTTTTCCCTGGGTTGGGGGAGTCCAGAATTAGAGGGCATAGGTTTAGGATGGAGGGGAAAAAAATAGAGACCTAAGGGGCAACGTTTTCACTCAGAGGGTGGTGTGTGCATGGAATGAGCTGCTAAAGGAAGTGGTGGAGGCTAGTATAATTGCAACATTTAAAAGGCATCTGGATGGGTGTATGAATAGAAAGGGTTTGAAGGGACATGGGCCGGGTACTGGCAGATGGGACTAGATTTGTTTTGGGATATCTGGCATGGATGAGTTGGACCAAAAGGGGCTGTTTCCATGCTATACATCTCTATGACTATAACCTGGTGTTGCATGATTTCTGACCATATATAGGAATGGGCACAGAGTAGGCTAGAGTGGAGTGGGGAAAAGGTTTCACAGAGGAGATAGCTCAGAAGTCCAATTTGAGTTGTGTTTGACCTCATAAATAACTTGAGATAGATGTTGGGCAGAATTTAATGCCCATCCCATGAAGAGCTTGGCAGCATGGCAGATGTAAAGGGTGGGCTAATATCACAAATACCAGGAAACAAATTTACCATTAAAAAGCAAGACAGCCCTTGCACATATAACACTTAATTGGCAATGGAAGAATGACGGAGACTATGTGAGGAGGTAGTGATTTTCAATTGGCCAGATATTGGTCACAGTTTGGTTATTGTAGGTCCATGGTTTTAGGACTGATTAGAGATAGTTAACATTGCTTTGTGCTTGGAAAATCGAGTCTCACTAACTTTGTTCGGCTTTTTGACATAGTAACAAAGGGACTGATCAGGGAAAAGCAGTGGACGTGACCTACATGGACTTCAGTAAGGCATTTGACAAGGTTCCATATGGTAGAGTGGCCAGCAACATTAGATCACGTGGAACACAGGGAGAACTAGCTATTTAGATACAGAAACAGGTCAAAAGTAGAAGCCAGAGGGTAGTGAAGGGCTGCTTTTCAGACTGCAGGCCTGTGACCAGTGGTGTGCCACAAGGTTCAGTGTTGGGTCCGTTTCTTTTCGTCTTTATATAAATGATTTGGATGTGAATGTAGGAAGCACAGTTAGGAAATTTGCAGATGACACCAAAATTGAAGGAGTAGGGGACAGCAAAGAATGTTACCTTATAGTACAACAGAATCTTGATCAGATGGCCCAATGGGTGGTCGAGGGAGTTTAATTGAGATAGATGTGAGGTGTTGTATTTTGGAAAGGAAAATCAGGGCCGGAGTTATACACTTAATGATAAGGCCCTGGGGAGCGGTGCTAAACAAAGAGACTTTGGAGTGCAACTGCATAGCTCCTTGAAAGTGGAGTCACAGGCAGTCAGGAGAATGAAAGCAGCATTTGGTATACTTGCCTTGATTGGTCAGTGCATTGAGTATAGGAGTTAAGAAGTCATGTTGCGACAGTACAGGACATTGGTTCGGCCATTTTTGGAATACTGTGCGCAATTCTGATCTCCCTGCTATAGGAAGGATGTTGTGAAACATGAAAGAGTTCAGAAAAGATTTACAAGGATGCTGCCAGGGTTGGAGGGTTTGATTTACAACGAGAGGCTGAATAGGCTGCGTCTATTTTCCCTGGACCATCAGAGGCGGAGAAAACCTTCTAGGTGTTTATCAAACCATGAATGGGCTGGATAGGGTAAACAGACAAGGTATTTTCTCCAGGGTGGACGAGTGCAAAACTAGACAGCATAGGTTTAAGGTGTGGGGGGAAGATTTAAAAGGAATCTAAGAGGCAACTTTTTCACACAGAGGATGGTGTGGGTATGAAACAAGCTGACAAAGTGAGTGGTGGAGGCTGGTACAATCAACATTTAAAAAGTATCTGGTTGAGTATATGAATAGGAACTGTTTAAAGGGATATGGGTCAAATGCTGGCAAATGGGACTAGATATCTGGTCTGCATGGAGGAGTAGGACCAAAGGGTATGTTTCCATGCTGTGCATCTCTATGACTCGATCTGTGAGGTCTGATCAATTTTGGTGATTAGAGGTAGGTAGACTAAATCAGAAGAGAAAAAATTGTTAAAGAAACAAGGCATAAAAGCTGTACTTATTTGACCACCTTCACTAAAAAGTGATAGGAAACTTCACAAGGTAATTCTTCCCTCACTATGATTCAGATTTGAGTGAAGCACACTTGATCCCCATTACCCGCAGAACCACATGATCAATCCTAGACACGATCTTTTCTTTCCCCGTTGACAGGTCTGATGGATCACAGTAATTTCCAGCCCAACAGGATAGATAGGTGATTCCCATGCTAGTGCTATCTGCTGTTTTACGTTATCTGCAGGAAATAAGGATTATGTGTACACCAATGGAGGCCAAACGTAGGAAAAATATCTATAAATATTGGCGTCAGGACACGTACAATTTATGACCTTGCCTGTGGGGCTCCATTCCAGTCCAACCCTCCAGCACACAGAACCCCAACTGGAATGATCCAATGTAGTTAAAATGTGAAGGGAACTCAGAGTCAGAGATCTGCAAAAAAAAAAACTCCCTCCAGCCCATCTCATCCATGCCAATCAAGGACAACCACCTAACTATTCTAAATCCATTTTCTAGCACTTGGCCCACAACCTTGTATGCTTTGGCATCACAAATGCACATTAAGTATGTCTTAAATGATGAAATTTCTGCCTTAACCACCATTACAGGCAATGAGTTCAAGATTCCCACAACCAGTGGATGAAAAAGATTTTCCCCACATCTTGCTAAACCTTCTACCCCTTCCTTTCAGTCTGTGCCCTAGCCATTGGTCCCTGCATCAAGAGGAAATGTTTTTTCCTGTCTGTCCTATCTATGTCACTTAATTTTATACATCTTCATCATCTCCCTCTCAATCCCCTCTACTGTAAGAAAAGCAATCCCAGTCTGTCTAATCTCTTTTCATAAACTCTCCAGCCCAGCCAAAATCCTGGTAAATCTCTTCTGCACCCTCTCCAGTACCATCATATCCCTCCTATATAATGTGGATTTCAGAACTGCACAGAATGTTTGAGTTTTGGCCTAACCAATATTTTATAGTGTTTCAGCATAACCATCTTGCTCTTTAAACTCTGTGCCTCAGCTAATGAAGGCAAGTATACATATACCTTCCTAAACACTTTATCAACCTGTTCTGATTATTTAAGGGATCGGTGAATGTGCACACCAAGGTTCCTCTGATCCTTGGTGCTTTGCAAGGTCCTACTATTTATCATGTATTCCCCTTGCCTTGGTTGTCCTGCACAAGTACGTCAAATTTATCTGGATTAAACTCCATTTGCCACCCACTAGTCAGCCCAGCAGACCTACCCATTTTTATCCTCCTACAATTGAAGGCCATTCTCCTCACTATTCACCAACCTAACAATTTTTGTATCTTCTGAAAACTGTAATCAACCGTAGATTCAAATTATTTGTAAAAACTATAAACAGTAGGGGCTCCAACAGTAACCCCTGGGGGATCCCAATGAAATCAGACTTCCAGTTGGAAAAATGCCCCTCAGCAATCACCCTCCACTTCCAGCCACTCAGCCAACTGTGGTTCTAATTTGCCAAATGTCCTTGGATCCAATGGGCTCTTATCTTTATTATCAGTCTCCCATGCAGGTCCTTATCAAAAGCCTTACTGAAGTCCAAGTTGTCCTCATCTACGCTGAGGAGAAAGTGAGGACTGCAGATGCTGGAGATCAGAGCTGAAAAATGTGCTGCTGGAAAAGCGTAGCAGGTCAGGCAGCATCCAAGGAGCAGGAGAATCGACGTTTCGGGCATAATCCCTTTTTCAGGAAGGCTTATGCCTGAAATGGTGATTCTCCTGCTCCTTGGATGTTGCCTGACCTGCATTAGTCAGGCAACTGAATAAGTGAGGCATTTCCCCACAGATCACCACAGTACTGGTGGAAATATTTTGTGGGACCAAATTTGGCAGTAGCAAACGAGACCATTGTGTCCAGCCAGTGTTTCACTTCTATTGAGTCTGAGCATCATGAGAAGGAGTACAGACGAAATAACAAGGAGATGTAACAATTATGGGATGGAGGACCATGAACTGAAGGATTGTTGGGGGGGGGGGGGGGGGGGGGAAGGAGAGAGGAAGAGGAAGAGGAAGAGGGAGGAGAAGCAGGATTTAGGTGAGGAAGACGGAATGGAGTTGAAGATGAGGGAGGTTGTGGATTTAAGGTCATTCCCTTGTTGGGTAGTTATGGTTTTGGGGAAAAAAGGCTGGGTGCTACAAAGCCAGGGAACCCAATACAGGCCAAGCCATAATAAAAGGGAATCAGGAAATAGTGAAACAAGGAGCTCTGAAAGGTAGACACTCTGTTCAAATAGCTGAGCTGCTCACATCCTGAAGACATTAAAGTGGTGTGATGATAAATCAGCCAATATTTATCTGGATAGTCAGTACATCTTCAACTACTTGGCAGCATGTGCCAGGAGATTTAAGAAGAGGCTGGGGGTATGTTTACCCTTTAACTTTAATATGACTAAGAGCAATCCCAAACCAGATAACTGGACCAACACGTTTGAACTTATGACTGGAAGGAGTATGCAACACCTAGAGCAGCTAGAAGTGAAGATATGGGACCACTGAAAGATAGAATCAGAAGGTACATGGTAGCGTTATGTGAGAGCAGTTAAAAAGAGTGGAAGTCCTCAATCTTAGATCATTGATTATAACTGCCTCTTCTTACTTGCTAAAGTATGACACAAAGCTGTTAGGACTTCAGTTATGTCATCTGACTCCATCTATAGATCTCTTTCTTGGCTCCTCAATGGCCTCACCTGTCCTCTTGCCATATTTTCAATATTTATATACCTGTAGAAAATTTCTGGACTCCCTTTTATGTTTGGTAAATCTTGGACATATCAACAATATATACACAGACTCAGATCCATGCTGTAAAATTATTGAGTGTCAGAAGAGAAAAATATTACATTATCAATACTCTATTCACATTTGAATAACCAGTCAAAAGAAATAACTTGCATTTATGCATTGCCATTCACAAATACAGGCTGTCCTAAACATTTTACAGACATTGAACCAAAGTCACTGCCGTAATCTAGGAAAACACTACAGCACAGGTTCAGCAATGACCAGATAATCAGTTTTGGTTGAGAGATTAAATATTGATAAGAGAACCTCTCCTGTTCATTTCAAATTAGTAACCATTGAATCTTTTATAACTGCCTGAAAGGGTTTAATGTTCATCCAAAAAACAATGGGAAAAGGACACAGAAGGTAACCATTGCACTGGATGAAGGAAACTGAAGCTAAAAACTATTTAAACTTACGAAACACAAAAATGTTATTTCAATATTGGCAAGCATTGGAATTGTTTTGAAGTTCAATCTAATCTAACAATGAGACGTGATAAAACTAATTGGGATACTTTTCCTTTGTTATACATTAGATGTAATGACCAGGCAGGGTATGCCACATTAGTTCCATGTGCTCCTTAGTCACTTATTCTCCTTTCCCAATTCAAACATTAAAACAGTCAACTAATAGTGTTGAAAATTCTAGCTCATATGACAGCCAAACACCATCACCCAAAATTATTTTGTAAGTACAAAATATAGCCCCCATTTCACAACTCCTTAGCCAGTAGTTACATGAATTTATACTGAACGTTAAATATGATGGCAATGAATGTTTACCGTGTCCAACCACCCTTTTTTGGTGTACCTGAGCAAGTCTCATCAAGAACTACTACAGCATTGACCTATGATAAAACGCCATTTTAAAGCTCAATACAATATTTCAACAAAAAGTTTCGATTTAAGCATAATTGGGACGTGTATAACCGGATTTATTGTCTGCACATGGGTTGCAACTGATCGAATTTTAAAAAATTTAAAACAAAGTATATTTTAAATAAAATATCAACCATCAGCACTGATGATGTTGGGAGCAAACAATCTGGCAGAGATAGATCCAATCGTTCCCTTCATGTAATAAAGGCTGACAAAAAACACTACTGATAATAAGAGGTGCGGAAACACGCGTGATTCACAAAAACGAGTAGAGTTGTCCAGAGCTTGTCCGATGCTAACGAGCGGACTCGAGCCGCTCCTGGGTTACACTTTTACTCCAAGCCCCGGCTTTGAGGACTGCGCCACGCACGGACTCTCATATCCCCCGCTCCTGTCAGCTCCAATCACCCAGGACCAACAACAAAAACCCCAGACTACCAGCTGGAGCCTTTGCCTACGTATGGGCTGAGGGAGCAGAGCAGCAAACAAGGCCCTTACCATTAAAACTTTGGCGGCGCTTTCCAGCTGAGCGATGACTTCGGCAGCACCGACAGCCGCCATGTTGGTGAGAGAGTGACATCCGGGCATTGTGGGAAAACAGGAGGCGGAGGATGAGGGCAGGGAGGAGAGAGTGAAGGAGGAGGAGCAACTGGGTGAGGGAGAGAGAGGGGTAGATGAGGGGGGGGGGGTGGTGAGAGGGGGGGGGGGTGGTGGGGGGGAGAGGGGGGTGGTGGGGGGGAGGAGGGAGAGGGGGGAGGGGGGGGAGGAGGGAGAGGGGGGAGGGGGGGGAGGAGGGAGAGGGGGGAGGGGGGGGAGGGGGGAGGGGGGGGAGGAGGGAGAGGGGGGAGAGGGGGGAGGAGGAGAGGAGGGGGGGGGGGAGGGGGGGGAGGGGGGGGAGGGGGGGGGGGAGGGGGGGAGGGGGGGGGAAGAGGGGGTGGGGGGGTGGAGAGGGGGTGGAGAGGGAGGGGCAGGGGGTGGGGGGGTGGAGAGGGGGTGGAGAGGGAGGGGCAGGGGGTGGGGGGGGAGAGGGGGTGGGGGGGAAGAGGGAGGGGGTGGGGGAGAGGGGGTGGGGGGGAGAGGGGGGGGGGAGAGGGGGTGGGGGAGAAGGGGTGGGGGGGAGAGGGGGTGGGGGAGAGGGGGTGGGGAGAAGGGGTGGGGGGGGTGGGGGGGGAGAGGGGGTGGGGGAGAAGGGGTGGGGGGGGAGAGGGGGTGGGGGAGAAGGGGTGGGGGAGAAGGGGTGAGGGAGAAGGGGTGGGGGGGGTGGGGGGGGTGGGGGGGGAGAGGGGGTGGGGGAGAGGGGTTGGGGGGGGTGGGGGTGGAGAGGGGGTGTGGGGGGGGGAGAGGGGGTGGGGGTGGGAGTGGGAGAGGGGGGTGGGGATGGGGGAGGGGGGTGGGGATGGTGGGGGGTGGAGGAGGGGGAAGTGGAGGGGAGAGTGAGAGGGGGGAGCGGGAGGGGGAAGGAGGGAGAGGGGGGAGAGTGAGTGGGTGAGGGGGGAGAGTGAGTGGGTGAGGGGGGACAGGGGGAGCGAGAGGGAGAGGGGGGAGCGAGAGAGGGAAGGGGGAGAAGGGGGGAGAGGGAGGGAGAGAGAGAGAGAGAGAGAGAGAGAGAGAGAGAGAGAGAAGGGGAGAGAGAAGGGGAGAGGGAAGGGGGAGAGGGGGGAGAGAGAGAAAGAAAGAAAGAGAAGGGGAGAGGGGAGGGGGGGGAGGGGGGAGAGGGGAGGGGGGAGAGGGGAGGGGGGGAGGGGGAGAGGGGAGGGGGGAGAGGGGAGGGGGGAGAGGGGAGGGGGAGGAGAGGGAGGGGAGGGGGTGAGGGAGGGAGAGAAGGGGGGAGAGGGGTTGAGAGGAGGGTGGGGGAGAGGGAGGGGGTAGGAAGGGAGAGAGAGAGAGAGAAGGGGAGAGGGCAGGGAGTGAGGAGTGAAGGAGGAGGAGGAGCTTGGTGAAGGGGAGAGGGGGAGGGTGGAGTGAAGAAGGAGGAGCAGCAGCTGGGTGAAGGGGAGAGGGAAGAGGGCAGGGAGGGTGGAGTGAAGGAGGTGGAGAAGCAGCTTGGTGAAGGGGAGAGGGCAGGAAGGGTGGAGTGAAGGAGCAGGAGTAGCTTGGTGGAGGAGTGAAGGGAAGAGGGTAGGGAGGGTGGAGTGAAGAAGGAGGAGTAGCTTGGTGGAGAAGAGAAGGGATCAGAGGAAAATACTGGGGAGGAGGGAGAGCATGGGAGAGGGTGAGAGGAAGGAGAAATGAAGGATAAGATCTTATAATAATGCTAGCCAACCCCTAATCTTGGTGAACTTCATATTGGACATCATCTCTGGGCTGGCCTAGAGCTTTACCGATTCCTGATGAAGGGCTTTTGCCCGAAATGTCGATTTTCCTGCTCCTCAGATGCTGCCTGACCTGCTGTGCTTTTCCAGCACCATCTAACCTTTACCGTTACTGGTTTCACTTCAGGATCTTACACTCTGCCTCATCTTAGTGGCAGTTGCCACCATCTAAGTCAATGATGTAAGAGAAGAGGCAGGCCATTCAGTCCATTAAGTGTGCTCTGCCTCAACTAACAGAATAAAAATCTGTCATCTCAGCCTTGAATGTACTTTACAACTCAACAGCCCTCTGTGGGAATGATTCTAGATTCACTACCTTCTGAGAGAAGAAATTCCTCCTCATCTGTTTTAAATGTGCAAACCCATATTCTGAGATTAGGCCATCTGGTCCTAGAGTCTCCCACGAGGGGAAACAACCTTTCCGTGTCTACTCTGTTAAGTCCTCTAAGACTCATGTGTGTTTCAATAAGTTACCTCACATTCTTCTTTCTTTCAATGAAGAGAGGCCCAATCTACTCAACCTCTCCTCATAAGACAGTTCCTCCATGTCTGATATGGTGAACCTTTTCTGGATTGCATCCAATGCCAGTATATCTTTCCTAAGATAATGGACACAAAAATTGTTCACAGTATTCCAGCTGGGTCTGACTAGTGCCTTATAGTTTTAGCAAAACTTTTATTTCTATCCTCTTTGAAACAAAGGCCAACATTTTATTTGCCTTTCCTATTACGCAATGAACTTGAATGCCAGGTTTTTTTGATTCATGGATGATGACTCCCAAATCCATCACTGTAGCTTTCTGCAGTCTTTCTTCATTTACATAACATTCACATTTTCTATCCTCACATTTTATGTTCCATCTGCCAAGCTTTTACCCATTTTCTTAACCTGTCTACAGACTCTTTCTATGATCCACAGCACTTGCTTTCCATTATTTTTATGTCAGCTGCGAACTTGGCAATAATACGTTCCAGTCCAAGCATTTAACATATATTGAAAATAATTGCAGTCTTAGCGCTAATCCCTGTGGTGCCACTAGTCACAGGTTGCCTTTGCAATACTCTGTCTTCTGTTGGTTAGCCAATCCTCAATCCATACAAATATGCTATATCATTAAGTCGTAGTTTTTTGTGGTGCTGTTTTGCCCTGAATGGTGTTAATTTTCTTCGGTGTTGTTAGAGCTGCACTGATCCAGGCAAGTGAGGAATTATTCCCTGACGCTCCTGATTTGTGCCTTGTAGTTGGTGGACAGGGTTCATAAAGTGACAAGGTGACCTATTCGCTGCAGGATTCCAAGCCTCCAACCTGCCTTTGTAGCCATAATACAAACATGGCTAATCCAGTTCAGTTCCTGATCACCCTAGGATTTTGATAATGGAGGTTTCAGTAATGATATTGGAGAAGATTTGGGACTAGTTCAGGAGGCACAACAGAAATTCATCGCAAGGAAGAAAAAAGATATTAAGGCAACAGTAGCTGACAAGGGAAGTTAAGGAGACCATAAAAGCAAAAGAAGGCAAACAATATGGTAAAGATTATTGGGAAGCTTGATGTAGGTTTGCTCGCTGAGCTGGAAGGTTTATTTTCAGCTTCGAACCTTCCAGCTCAGCGAGCAAACCTACATCCAGAACCTCAACCTGAGCTACAAATGTTGTCAAAACTCATTTGTGGGAAGCTTTAAAAACCAGCAGAAAAAAAACAATAAGTGAAATATGAGGGCAAGCTAGCTAGTAATAAAAAAGAAGATTGCAGGAGTTTTTATAGACCTATAAAAGGTAAGAAAGGCAATTGTGGACATTGGACTGCTGGAAATGAGGATGGAGAAGTCATAATGGGAAACAAAATATGGTGGAGGAACCAAATAGTCACTTTACATCAATTTTCACAATGGAAAACACCAGCAGCTTACCAAAACTTGAGAGTCAGAGGACAGAAGTAAGTATAATGGCCATCACTAGGGAGAAGGTGCTGGGGAAGCTAAAAGAACTGAAGATAAATAAGTCACCTGGTCTAGATGGACGACACTAGTTCTGGAAGGAGATGGCTGAGAAGACTGTAGAGGCATTGGTGGTGATCTTTCATGGGCCACTGGAGTCAGGGAAGGTCCCAAAGGCTAATTTAACACCCCTATTTAAAAAGGGAGAGAGACAGAAGATGGGCAACTCTAAGCTGGTTAGCTTGACATCAATTGTTGGCAAGATTTGAGAGTCCATTATTAAGGATGAGATTGCAGAGTTCTTGGAAAGCGCATGGTAAAAGGTGGTTGTTCCTAGAATACTACACTGAGGAGCCCCTGCATAAATGTCCTGGAGTTGTGGTGATTGATTTCCAACAACCACAACCATCTTTCTTTGTGCTAGATAAAGACCTTTGCCCCTCATTGTCATTGACTTTAGCTTTGCTAAGCTGCTCAATTCCACACTGATGCTCAAGAGTTGGCTGAATGGGCTGAAAGTAGCCAGATCGGATTTATCCTGGTTTGTGTGTTTAGTACATACATGTTTGATAGTGATCACCCTTCTTATGCTTCGGACATCATTGCAGGAGCTCCTCAGTGTAAATACTTTGAATCAACCTGTTCAGATGTGTTACAGCAGACCTCTAGAGCAGGTGGGACTGGAACACAGGCCTCCTGGTTGAAAGGTACGGACACCACCACTATACCACAAGACGCTTAGCTCCTCAACGTAATGACCTAGACCCAACCATTTTCAGCTGCTCATCAGTCACCCTCCCTCCATTATAAAGTCAGATGTGGACAAGTTTCCTGGATGCACAAAGCTCAGCACTATTCATGGCAAGACCCAAACAATATCTAGGCTTGCACTAAAAGTGGCAAGTAACAGTCACATCACACAGGTAATGACCATCTTCCACCAGTATTAATCAAATATCTCCTTTTGAAATTACCATCACTGAATCCCCCTCTATCAACATCCTTGGTGTAAAAAATGCCACCAACTGAACTAGAACAGACAGAAAAACTGGCTAAAAGTGTAGGTCAGAGGCCTGGAGTTCTCTTGCAGTGGTTTAAGAAGACTGTTCAACATCACCTTTTCCAGGTAAGTAGGAATGGGCAATAAATGCTATTCTTGCAAGTAATGTCCACATTCCATCAGTGAATAAGTAAAAAGTAGCAGATTTTCCCTGTCGCACTTGGCAAAAATAATTACATATGGTATATCAGGGAATACCAGTAGAAAAGGCTGCATGGTTACTTTATGTTCATCGATTTTACTAATGGGACAATCAAGTAGGATCCATGATGTACACTGCAAAGGTGAAACTGCTAGGAATGAATAATGAAAGTTGTATCTTAAACACATAATCCCAAATATGTTTTCAGTAAGCAAGACTTTCCACCAGAAGATCATCCGAAAATTATTCCTCAACTGTCACTTGATTACTTGATTCTGGAAGACAAACCTAAGTATGTATTTGAAACAAAAACAGAAATTGTAAAAACAGAAACTCCGCTCTGGGAGAACAGTTCCGAAGAAGGGTCACTGGACTCGAAAAGTTAACTCTTCTTTTCTCTCCACAAATGCTGCCAGACCAACTGAGATTCTCCAGTAATTTCTGTTTTTGTTTCAAATCTTCCGCATCTGCAGTTCTTTTCTTTATCTAATATTATATACATACTTGCTGTCCAGATGTGAGTTTCCAGCAGGTGTCTCCAAAGAGCAATTAGAATTTAGGATCAGTTTTCTCCCTGCCTGGTTCTATTATTTTACAGCCAACTGCAATTTTCTTCATGCATCCTCAGCTGAAATTGGCTAACTTGGTGCAAATCTGTCTCATTCCTGAGGTGTGTACACCTCAGATGGTAATCTCTCAGATGGTACATTTTATAGCCATCGAGGAAGACAATATAGTAATCCCTTGCTTAATGTTTTGGTTGAGTTCTTGAAAAATTCCACATTAACTTAAACAACCTTAACCAAATAAGATAGTCTAATTACAACCAATTTATAGCAATAGTTAGGTTTTTAAGACCTTTCTTGTTGGGAAAACATTGTTAAATTATACCTTTTAAGATTGAAATATCACATTCCTAAATTCTTCTATTCTTAAATGTAATAACTTTTAAAATGAAAGAATTTTGCTTCAAAAAAAGTAATTATGCTAACTGTTCTACGTATCTTCCACTTGCCAACTGTCTTGCTCACTGGTCGTCCCCACTTGCTAACCCACCCCAGCCTCTCAAGCTCACCATTTTTCCACTTACTGCCTCTCCCTCTCTGATGCTGCTGAACTCTCACTGAGAGTGCTGTACTAATGCTGCATGGGCTTTCTAACTTACATGGAGCAACATCTGAGTTTGCACATTGCAAAGAAAGTATGAATGTTACTGTCTTTAAAAGTTGGAGATTGTAAAAAAATGTCGTTCTAGCAAATGTCACATAGAATTACATGAAACGTTCGGGAGAGGAGTAGTGATAGGAATGAGATGAGCTATGGTACAACAATAGCTTAGAGGGGATGGGGCAGGTGGGAGAAGTGGCAAGTAGGAAAGACAGCAAGTGGCATGGTCAGGGTATAGGTGAAACAGTAAGTGAGATAGAGAGAGATGGTGAGCAAGAGTGATTACTCCAAAATGGTACCAAATCAGGTCATGCATCGGTCCCTGAATGAAACAACTTTAAAACTGAAACTTTGACATTGCATGCACATAATACCAGTTATATCAATGACTTAAAAGCAGAATGGTTTAAACAGGGTCCTGCATACAGAGTCATAAAGATGTAGGAAGTCTATGTGCTCTCTTGGTTTATAATGTTGCACAATGTACTGAAAACATAATGAGTAACTTCTAAAAATAGGCATATTCTTTGAGGTCAAATTCCCATCAGTAATAAAATACATCTGAATGATTCAGTAAAATAATATCAAAACTGTTGTGGATCTTTCAAAATTATTTAACTCATTTATAAATTGCCACACTGACATTGTAAACATATTCTGTTTAGGTTTTTTTTACTTTTGAGATTTTTCCAAAACAAAGATCCAAAAAGGCATTCATATTATTCTAATAAATAATTATATTTGAATTCCTGAGGAAAATTGTAACGGGACTTCTGTTGGATGTGTGACCAAGTTATAAAACCAATAACACTGGATAATAACAGACTGTCACAGAACAAGCAACACAATAATTCTCATGTTCAGAACACACTTTTATATAGAAATGTAAACAAATTTGTACAAAATAGATAACAGTTTTCATAAAGTTTGAATAGCATATGCTTTTTATTTTAGAAGATTGTGTGCTCTAAAAGGTTTACAAGGACATTTACTAATTGTATCTCCACACTGCATAGATAACTCAAAGTTTTTCAAAATTGGAAAAAACTTGATACATTGTACAGCCAAATAAAATTGTCATAATAAATGTAAATGCAGTTATTCCAAATTGTGACCAGCTTTCCATATCAGATTTGGGCATATTTGCTGATGACTGTATAACATAAATATCTCCTAGTAATCAACCTCTTTGCATTTCAATTTGACACAGAATGTTGTTCTAGATAATAATCTGTTACCACTTTTCCAAATGTTCTGCGTCCCTTATCCCATACCTTTGTAGCTTTTCAGCTATTTTCCACACTTACCCCTTTGAAAAATTGACAGAATTTATCTGCAGGAAACAAAGCAACAAAAAGATCCAGACTAAATGTAACCAAGTAGGTTGAATGGTAAAAAGTGTTACAAATTTAGTTAATGAATGTCCTAGGAATAAAACTAAATATATTGTTTATAATTTTTAACTTGTCCAATAATAGATGCAACAATAATTTATTGAACGTTATTCCATTAATATTCTAACAGTCAGTCAAACTGACTATTGTTGCAAGTTTTCTTTATCTTAACATTGGTCATATTTTTGGTATCTATTTTTCTTATCAAACTGTTCACAGATACTACAACACACCTCTGGAGCTGGTAGTAAAAACAGATCCATTATTTTTTGATAATGTCAAATTAATTTCAGAAATAAGGAAACAGCATAATTGATTAGAAAACCTGATAAACGTCACAATTTTGCATATGAATATCAATTAAAGTTAATTAAGTGCAGCTAAGAAACTTAACAGAAAAAAATTATCTTCTGTAAGTAATTACATTAGGAGGTTTTTGTTAGACTAATACATCAATGATAATAACTAATAAGAGAACTTTTTCAATAATTTTAAATTCAGTTTATTACAACATAATTTCCATTGGACCATAGTGACTTCACACTGATTAATAGTGAAACATTCTGTGTCCATATTAATTTGTAAATAGGTTGAAAATGGCAGCTAGTTTGACTGCAATAACATCTTAAAACATGTATGATTGTGAATAGAAGAACAAAATTATGATATGTAGAACACACAAAGGAAACAAAATCACAGACTATACTAAAGAGGCAGACTAACATAATGGCTTCTCAAGAAAGAGCTTGATTTTTTAAAAAATTCATATAAATGAATCAACTCACACAGGACCTGCCTGTTTTAAAAATATTCCATAAAGTGATTTTACTAAGAAGAAAAAGAATACTGCTCATGCATTCAGTTCCACACACTAAAAGCATACCAGGATGCATTATCCATTCATCGACACACCCTTTTCTCAGTTCGTATTGAAAAATAGTTTGTATGTATCATACAAGGACATAAAGCAGCATCAAGTATTATGCAATTTGCTCCAGACCTTTCAATATAGATTATTATAAAATTAACAATGTTTATAAGATAATTGTACATTTTTGTATTGCAGTTACCAATTGCACTATATAAAAAAACATATAATGATTTACATATTATTGCACGTAGCCAGAAAACCTCTTACAGCTTTCTCCATATATTTGCAATCTTTACTATGTTCCAGATATATTCTGAGTTTGTTGTCTATTTGTTATTTATACAGCAGAGCTACACTCTCTGCTTTAAAATTAATGATGTTAAATATCGCACATTTTGCAAAGAACACACTCAGTAGCAGGAGCTCAACAACCATCCCAGAGGGCATAATATGCCACAAAGACAAAGTAAGTGCTTTCTGTTTTCAATAATCAATCTTCATTTCTATTGTATGTTGCACTGTTTCATATGGAATAACAGAGAAACTTCACATAAAATGTATATATACACTTTAAACATATACAGGCTGATAGCTTTCACTGTGGCCAACAGAATTCTTCTGGCTCACATCTGGCTGATTCTGTTTGGGCTCACCAGTGTCCAAGGGCTTTGGATATCGAAAAGGATAACCATTGTCATCAAAGAATCTTCGAAAGGTAAACTCATAAAATGCATGTTCAGGATGCTTATTGCCACTAACATAACTAGTTAGTGTGTCAGACATTTTGGTGCTATCACTGCTGTCATTCCAGGAGTTCTCTTCTTCTATTGGGTCAAAGTTGGAAGTGTCCATGGGATGGCTTATCTTTGGGACATAGGGTGCTGGCTGTCTGCGGATGTCTTCAGAAAAATCAATGGTAATAAAAAAAGGATGACCCTTAATTTCATATGCTCCTTTTCCACCCAATCTGTCACTGGCTCCACAACAGAGCTTTATGATGAGATCTGTTGCCTCAGAACTAAGCTTTACTTGTGGAGGAATGGAGAGTGTGCTCTCCCAATTTATCACCTGAGGAGAGAATTATAATGCATATGATTATTTCACCCTGTATATTAACTTAACTTTTACCAACCATGAGCTGAGAAACCGTGGTTTAATTTGGAGTTGAACTGTTTTCACTTGCCTCCTACCACTGGCCCATACACAGATTCATTGGAATCAATCAGAGGTAGCACCTGGAATATTGGATCCAATAACAACAAAAGCTTACATTTATATGGTAGTTTTAATATCAAGAACTGTCTTAAAGTACATTACAGGATAGCTATAAAACAAATATAACACTGAGCCTCATAAGGAGACATTAAGTCCAAATGTTTGGTCAAAGGGATAGGTTTTAAGGAGTCTTTCACAGGAGGAAAGCATGGTAGAGAAGCAGGCAAAGTGTGGAGAAAGAATTCCAAGGTTTAGGGTCTAGGATGCTAAAGGAGTGGGCATCAATGGTAGAGTGATTAAAATCAGGTATGCTCAAAAGGCCAGACATAGATGAGAAAAAATATTGTGTGGCAATTGGAGATTAGACAGGTAGGGAATGGCCACAATGTATAGGCATTTGAAAACAAGGACAATAATTTTAAAATCTAAACATTGGCTCTCAGTGAAGCAATGTAGGTCAGTGAGGATAGAGTGAAGTGTGAACACAGCTTAATGCACATTAAGACTAGGGTACTAAATTTTGGATGATTTCAAATTTACTGTGGGTAGGAGGTGGGGGATAGCATGTTAGAGTAGTCATGTCTAGAAATACAAAAATGAAGGTTTCAGCAGGTGATGAGCTGAGACAAGGCAAAGCTGGAACCATCTTGTGTGGGTGTAAACAGGTGATCTTGGTGACGTACAAATGTGTTTCAAAGCTGATCTCATGGTCAAATATGACACTAAGGTTGTGACCAAATTAGTTTAATCTCAGACTCTTCCAGAGAAACAAATCCAGTTAAGAGCTAGGGAATGAAGTTTAGAGCAGGGATCATACACAATGATGTCAGTCTTTTCAACATTTAATTAAAGGAAGTTTCTACTTAACCAGTACTGAATGTTGGTCAAGCATCCCATGCAAGACTGACAACTGCTGGACAAGTCATAAAAGATTGAATAAAACCTTCAGGTCTACTTCCTACATCACTGCACCAATACTGCAGACATACTTTGCAATTTCTCAGACCTATAAAGTACTCCTGGACTTTTATCTGACTCTGACCTCTCTATCTGAATCTTCAACCTGTTACCCACCTTGTCTGTCCTCACTGATTTCCCTCACAGAAGGTTTGATTTTTATTTCTATCGCTGGGGAAGCAGTTATTGTTCAACGTCGAGTTTAACACTCTATTCAAAAGTTTCTGCTGATCCAATTTGAATGACTGTGATGCCAACAGCAATGATCTCCCAGGGCAGAAGTTCAACATGTGGATGATAATCTTACTTGGAAAGCCACAGTCAGAATTTGAGCTGTTCTTCACATTCCACTTGTCAAGCACTTGCCATGGTCTGTCCTTAAGCAATTGAAACTTGTCCAGATTTTCAGTGGAAGGTGGGATTTCCCCATTCAGGTCAATTACCAGGTTGCAGTTGACAATCTTTACACGCCACCAAGAAGAGAACTCTAAATATTGACAATGAGCTGGGAGAAAAAAAACTCATCTGATATATAAGGAAGACCTATTATTTTGAATCTGTGTAACCAAGAGGAAACACTCTCTCAGTATCAACAAGTTCCCTCAGGATCATGTATATTTCAATAAGATAGGCTCTCATTTTCCTAAACTGCAATCAGTAAAAATCCAATGTGTTCACTCTTTCTTTATAAGAGAAATCCTTCATCCCAGTTATCAGTTGCTTTACTAAACTGCTTCTAATGCAGTTATATCCTTTTCAAATAAAAGAGACAAAAAGTGGACAAAGTACACCAAATGTACTCACAATGAGGCCCTTCAGAGCTGCAGTAAAACTGTCCTAATTTTATATTCCATTCTCCGTGCAATAAAGGCCAATATCCTATTAGTGTTTCTTATCACCTGCTGCATCTACATTATCAATTTTGTTTCTAAAATAAGATACTTTATTGAAGCTTTTTGTCCTGCTCTTATCAGAACAATCTGCAACAATACAAATTAATAGGGAAAATCGACATTTATAATCCATGAAAGCAGTATGTTGATAGGTTTGAAAATGGATGTTAATTGGTTGAGGTGTTGCCATAGATACATCACTAATTAGTAATTGGCAGACTTTGTTTAAATTTTACATCAATGGTTTGACTCTAATTTCAAGTCCCCGACCAATGATTCAGCAAAAGGATGTCACCTTTTTTTTTGAGTCGAAACAGACGCAATGTGTGCACATTTTCTCTCTATTTGCAAAGAACAGGGCCTAGTATGTTAAAATTTTGGAGCTTGCTAGACACACATGCACCACACTTAGGTCCAACTGACCATCCTACTTTGATTATCTAGCAAAATTTGTCTAATTGCAGAATCATTGTAATACTCATGTGATGGGTGACTATAGTCAGTACCTTGCTTGCTGTGAACAGTCAAAGGGGTATGTTGCAGTGTGTATGGTCTATATACCTGGCATCAGACAAGCACTGAAGTTCATATATCACATTACTCATTTGCAGGATTGGTAACTGCCCTTATGGTTTGGCATCAGTATCCTGATAGTTGGGAACACCATTTGCTGCTCGAATGTTTGAGATACCTTGCCATTCAGGGGTAATTGGAGTTGAACTGAACATTTTTCAGGGCAGTAACCACTTTAAGGCTTTTCATAAGTTTGTGCAATGTACAGGTAATAACCCACTCTCACTAGTATCCTTACATACAGATGAGGAAGGATATCACTTCGACTGGGGCAACACATCCATCCTAGGACAAGCCAAACAAACAAACAGAGAGACACACGAGAATTCCTAGAAGCATGGCATTCCAATCAGAACTCTTATCAACAAATACATTGACTTGGATCCCATTTACCACTCCCTGAGAAAAGGAACAGGAAATGACATCTCCAACACAATGAAACCTAAACACATACATAGAAAGGGGGACATGCCACCAGTGCTTTATCCGGAGGCTCACTGATGATGTTACCGAGGATGGTGACAAAATGCCTGTAAATGAACCTTTCAGCTCAGTGAGCAAACCTACATCCAGTACAGGTAATATCATCACAGGTCTTTAGGGAAATCAATAATATAGGTGTCTTTGATAAAATGACATCTAGCCTGCTACTACTTGAATATTTCTGATCTGTAGATGATACATGTGCTATACAGTATTTGAATCCATAGATGCAGAATGCCTTATGTGTTCTCAGGGACACTATCTATATTCAATTTCTTATTTCAAACAGAACAAGTAAGTTAGTTCCCTTTCCTCGATGTTTTATTTGAGAAATCAGCCAGGTGTTCTCTACTACTGTCTACTACTTTTTTCAGGGGTCAGTATAGAACAGTACAGCACAGGTACAGGCCCTTCAGCCCATCATGTCTTTGCTGACCATGATGCCATTCTAAACTAATCCCATCTGCCTGCACATGGTTCGTATCTCTCTATTCGCTGCCTCTTTGTGTCTGTCTAAATACCTCTTAAACATTGCTATCGTACCTGCTTCTACCACCTACCCTGGCAGTACATTCCAGGACCTACCACCCTCTGCATAAAGACTTGCCTCACACTTCTCCTTTAAAAACTTTCCCCTCTCACTTTAAACTTATGCCCCCTAATATCTGATATTTCCACCCTGGGAAAAAAAAGACTCCAACTATCCACGCATCTCGATTTTATAATACATTTATCAGTTACCACGTAGCCTCTGACACACCTGTAAAAACAATCCAAGTTTGTCCAACCCCTCATTATAGCTAATACACTGTAATTCAAGCCATATTCTGGTACATCTCTTTTGCACCCTTTCCAAAGTCTCCACATCCTTTCTATAGTGTGACAATCAGAACTGTACACACAGTGCTCAATATGGTCTAACTAAGGTTTGATACAGCTATAACATGACTTGCCAACTCAATACTTGACTGATGAAGGCAAGCATGCCATATGCCTTTTCTGCCACTTATGTTGCTACTTCCAAGGAGCTATGGACTTGCACCCCAAGATCTCACTGTAAAACAGTGCTCCTCCGGGTCCTGCCATTTACTGGGTTTTTTTTCCTCTTGTATTTGACCTCCCAAAATATATCACCTCCATTTGCCATTTCTCCAACCCACTTCTAAAAGACCTATATTCTGCAGTATCCTTTGACAACTTTCATCATTATCCATAACTTAATAACATCTGCAAAAGAATTAATCAGAACATTTAATTTTCATCCATATCATTTATATAAAATACAAATAGAGGGCCCAGCACTGATCCTTGCAGAACACCACTGTTCAAAGACCTCCAGGCAGAAAAACACCTCTCCACACTAACCACTGTGTCTATGACCAAGCCAATTTGTATCTAACTTACCAACTCACCACAGATCCCACATGACTTAATCTTCTGGAGCAGCCTACTATAAGAGACCTTGTCAAATCCTTTAGTAAAGTCCATGTAGATAACATCCATTGCCCCACCCTCAACAATCACCTTTTGTCACTTCCTCAAAGAACTCAAATCAAATTTGAGATACAAGACCCTTCCTGAGCAAAGTCATGCTGATTATACCAAATAATTATTTTACAAATGCAAGTAATCCTACCCTTAAGAATCTTTCACAATGATTTTTGTATCACTGATAAGTTATGAAGATGTCGATGTATTTTACCTTTAAAAGAGTTAAAAGCAACAGAAGTACCTGACAGACCCAAGTGTTCTGAAAAGAAATATAATGTAACATTTGGTCAAACAACTTGATTAGCTGGTTGCCTGGAAACGACAAAGCAGATTTGAATTAGGCCAATCAATTTAAATTATATCTTGAAAAATACCAAACTCTAATCCAGTTTGAATTTAGTATATTGACAATCTTAAAAGCCAATGACACAATCTGATGCTTTGGGGGGGGTATAAGATCAGAGAAAATTGAACAGTTGAGAGAGCTGCCAAGCCAATGACAACTGAACACTCAAAATAGCTCTCTTAAAAGATTCCTTTATCAATCAGTAACCTGTAAAGCAGACTCCCCAAGAAGAAAAGAAGACAGGAATTCAAAGAAAACTAAAAGCTGTCTGGTTTTGAGATAAGAACTGATAGTAGTAGTTGAAGAGATTTTCTCAAAATGGAGAAAGGTGACGAGTGGTGTTCCACAGGGGTCAGTGTTTGGGCCACTGCTGTTTGTAATATACATAAATGATCTGGAAGAGGGCACTGTTGGTATGATCAGCAAGTTTGCAGATGACATGAAGATTGGTGGAGTAGCAGAAAGCATAAGGGACTGCAGAGAATACAGGAGGATATAGATAGACTGGAGAGTTGGGTGGGAAAGTGGCAGATGGCTTTCAAACCAGACAAATGTGAGGTGATGCATTTAGGCAAGACTAATTCTAGAGCGAATTATACAATGAACGGAAGAGCCTTGGGAAAAGTTGATGGGCAGAGAGATCTGGGAGTGCAGATCCATTGAAGGTTGCTGCACAGGTGGATAATGGTCAAGAAGGCATACAGTATGCTTGCCTTCATTGGACGGGGTATTGAGAATGAGAGCTGGCAAGTCATGTTAAAATTGTACAAGACGTTGGTTCGGCCGCATTTAGAATACTGTTTACGGTTCTGGTCGCCACATTACCAAAAGGATGTGGACGCTTTGGAGAGGGTGCAGAGAAGATTTACGAGAATGTTGCCTGGTATGGAAGGTGCTAGCTATAAAGAGAGGTTGAGTAGGTTAGATTTATTTTCTTTAGAAAAAAAAAGGAGATTGAGGAGGGTCCTAATTGAGGTTTACAAAATCATGAAGGGTATAGACAGGGTGGATAAAGACTAGCTTTTTCCCAGGGTGAAGGATTCAGTAATGAGAGGTCACGCTTTCAAGGTGAGAGGTGGAAAGTTTAAGGGGGATACACGCGGCAAGTACTTCACACAGAAGGTGGTGGGCGTTGGAACGTGCTGCCAGCAGAGGTGGTAGAGGCAGGCACGATAGATTCATTTAAGATGCTTCTGGACAGATGCACGAGTAGGTGGGGAGCAGAGGGATACAGATGCTTAGGAATTGACCGACAAATTTACACAGTACATTTGGATCAGCTCAGGCTTAGAAGGCCGAAGGGCCCGTTCCTGGGTTGTAAGTTTTCTTTGTTTTCTTTGTAAGAAGTATTGTTTTGTAAATTTTAATTGGGAGTTTTATAGGACTAGTCTTGTAGAAGGGAAAGTAAAAGATAGGTTAGAGGAAGGAATTGTAAATAGTTGTTACTTAATTATTCTCATTTATTTTAAGAAATAAAGTTGTTAATTTTTACTTTAAATAGTTCTTGGCCTATTGAATTTTCACAGATTACTGCACAGGATAAATCTTTTTTTGTGTTGCTGGTTTTTTTTCTTTATTAAGCAGAAGAGTTTACCCTGTGCCGTAACAGTTTGGGGGCTCAGGTCTGTGATTTGAACTGGTTTAGACAGATTTGAATAGATTTGGGAGTACGAAAATTCCCAGCAGGTTAGTGTCCTAGATCTTTAAATAAAGCATAAGTGAGACAATTTGCTTACTTGTGGTTGATTAAAAGTGAGAGAAATAGCTCTTAAAATTACTAAAGAGGTTCTGGGATTTGAAGATGTTGCTCATATTTGCCAAGAAAATTTAGAAGGAAAGAAAAAGGCCATACTTTTAGAATTAGCAAATAAGTTCGACTTGGGTTTACCAAAGGACAAAAGTAAAGCTGAAATTGTCAGGGAATTACTCAAACACTTAGCTGTGTCAGAGAAACAGACAAGTGCAGTAGAAAATTACAATTGAGGAAAATGGAGTTAGAAGATAAATAAAGTGAGAAAGAAAGGGATGGAGAGGGAGAGAGAGAAACAGAGAAAAGAGAGGGAATGAGAAAGAGAAAGAGAGAGAGGAAAAAGAGACAGGAAGTTCTTAGCTGAGCAAAAAGAGAGAAAATTTGAACTTGAGAAGTTGCAACTTAGCCCCTCACCTTATCACCCTCACCTTAACCTCCTTCCACCTATCGCATTTCCAATGCCCCTCCCCCAAGTCCCTCCTCCCTACCTTTTATCTTAGCCTGCTTGGCACACTTTCCTCATTCCTGAAGAAGGGCTCATGCCCGAAACGTCGATTCTCCTGTTCCTTGGATGCTGCCTGACCTGCTGCGCTTTTCCAGCAACACATTTTCAGCTCTGATCTCCAGCATCTGCAGTCCTCACTTTCACTTAGTCAGCAAAGTCAAGTTAACAGGATGGAAATTAAAAGAGACGGTACAGATATCTATAAGTATGTCAAAACTCTGCCACATTTTGTTGAGAAAGATGTTGAAGCCATCTTTATTTCATTTGAAAAATTGGCTAGGCAGATGGAGTGGTCCAAGGATTTTATGGGTAACACTAGTTCAGACTAAACTAGTAGGCAGAGCTAGTGAGGTATTTGCTGCACTGACAGATGAGGTGTCAAGACATGATGAAGAGATTAAACAGGCTATTTTAAGTGCTTATGAATTGGTACCAGAAGCATATAGACAGCAGTTCAGAAACACAAAGAAGGAACCAGGTCAGACTTACGTTGAGTTTGAAAGAATTAAACAGTCATTTTGATCGATGGGTGCGTGCTTTGAAAATAGATAGGACAATTGAGGCTCTTAAAGAGATTATTTTGCTGGAGGAGTTTAAAAACTCACTTTCAGAGATGGTAAGAAGTCGTGTGGAGGAACAGAAAGTTCAGGAAGTCAGAAGGGTAACAGAATTAGCAGAAGAGTACGTGTTGGTGCATAAGACAAGCTTCCAGCCAGAGTTTCATCCTGTGAGGGACAGAAGTTGGGAGAAGGGGAGATCCTACACTACTAAACCAAGAGTAGAGAGCATTGGTAAGAGTTTACCACAGGATAAAAAAGAAGCCCAAGAGGGTGGAAAGGCGGTGAAAGGCCTCAGATGTTTTCACTGTAATGGAGTGGGACAGAAAATTACAGTGCCAGTGGTTTCAGAAGGGCACTGGGCAAAGGTGTTTTCACTGGCAGACAGTGGGACACATCATGACACAGTGCTGATCGTTCAAGAAGGGCAAAGATGTGGCAAAAGAAACTAAGCCAGTGACTTTAGTGAAGGTAATAAAGGAGGTCCCAAGAAGAGCTGAGGTGCTGCAGGAGAGTGCACAGCCTAGGCAGGGACTGGGTATGGAGTTAGTACCTCATCTCTACAAAGAATTTGCGTCTGTGGGTAAAGTTTACTTAGAAAGAACAGGAAGAAGGGCAAGAAGCTATAATTTTGAGAGATGCAGGATCTAACCAGTCGCTGATAGCAAGAGATGAGCGAATATGCACTCTTTCTGATCTGTTACCAAAGAGTGTGGTAATTGGTGGGATAGATGGACAGAAATTTAGTGTTCCTCTATGTAAGATCAGGTTGGAGTGCTAACTCAAGACTGGGGAAGTTACAGTGGAGTGATTGACAGTGTCAGTCCCAGGAATTCAGTTTGTTCTTGGGAATGATTGGCAGGATCCAAGATGGGCATGACACCCCTTGTTGTGGAGAAGCCCAAGAAAGACCAAGAGACTGAGGAGTTAAAACAGAAATATCCTGTTTTTTTCCCCAGACTGTGTGGTAACCCAGATCCCACTATCAGAAGTTACAGCACAAAGCAAAAAGTAAAGAGAAAGGTGAAGGAGTTGAGGTTCAATTAGTGGATATCCTGTTTGATGTAATGGTGCAGGAAAAACCTGAACAGGCAGAGGCTCTGACAAAAGCATTTACTCCTGAAAAGCTAAGAGACTTGCAACAGCTATCTGAAAGATAGAATCCTAAGGCGGAAATGGAGACCACAGTTGGTTAGAGGAGGAATGGGCCGAAGTGCACCAGATTGTGTTGCTGGTAGCATACAGACAGGAAGTGTTACAGGTAGCACATGAACTACTTGTAAGAGGTCACCTCAGGATATGGTAGACTCAAGTTAAATATTTTTATTGGCCTGGAATGCACAAGGATGTGGTTAACTTTTGTCATACGTGACATATGTAGGTAAGCCACAGGCATTAATAAAACCAGCACTTTTACTGTCAAATCCCGTAGTTGAGGAACCATTCACGCAGGTTATAATTGATTTTGTAGGTCCCCTCCCAAGAACTAAAGGCGGAAACCAGTAATGGATGTGTATACCAGATTTCTGGAGGCAATTCCATTATGGAGTATCAAGGCAAAAAAGGTGGTAGAGGAGTTAGTAGCTTTCTTCACACAGTAAGGGCTACCCAGAGAGATTCAGTTGGACCAAGGGTCGCATTTTACTGCTAGGCTATTAAGGAGGTCATAGATAGCTTAGGTATACAACACTTAAATCCAGTGCGTATCATTCTGAATCCCAGGGAGCTTTACAAAGGTGGCATCAGACCTTGAAGACCATGTTGAGAGCATACTGTCAGGACTACCCGAATGACTGGGATAAAGGTATCCCATTCGTATTGTTTGCCATTAGAGATGCCCTGAATGAATCTACTCAGTTCACTCCCTTTGGAGTTAATATTCAGTCATGAAGTGAGAGGCCCTTTGAAATTAATTAAAGAAAAATTGTCAGGAGCAAAGTCTGAGATCTCATGCTTAGATTATGTATATGAGGTGAGGAGAGACTAAATCAAGTAGGTGAATTAGCTAAGCAGCACCTAAAGAGGACACAGTGTAGAATGAAGCAGGTGGCAGATAAAAACTCTGAGACGCGAACATTTTCCCGAGGAGATAACATGTTAGTACTGTTACCATTGAGAGGAGATCCCTTCAAAGCCAGGTTTAGTGGTCCCTATCAAATTGAGAAAAAGTTGAGTCAAGCAAACTAATTAGTAAAGATGCCAGATAGGAAAAAAAAGTATCGAGTATGTCATGTGAACATGTTGAAATCATGTTATATTAGAGAGAAAGAACTGGAGGAACAGGTGTTAGTTATTGCCCCGCAGAGTGAGAAATCAAATCCAGATGATATGGATTTGATGTGCCTCAAAATAGATCAAAAAGTGAAGAAGTCCTTGAGGAGTGGTATATGTTAGTAAGCTATCTGTCTCAGGAACATAGAACGCAATTGAAAGATTTGTTACTGCAGTATAAGGACCTATGTAAGAATCAGATGGGGAGGACTAATGCTATTGTATATGAAGTAGATGTAGGGAATACTGCTCCAATAAAACAACACCCTTATCGGCTTAATCCTTTCAAAGCCAGACAAGTCCACATGGAAGTGGAAGCCATGCTCGATGAAGACATCATCGAACCAAGCCAGAGCAAGTGGAGTTTGCCAACTGTCTTAGTTCTCAAACCGATCAGACTCAACGATTCCGCGTGGATTATCGGAAGGTCAATGCCGTTACGAAATCGGACTGTTATCCAATTCCTAGATTGGAGGACTGTATCGAGAAATTCGGACAAGCCGGTTACATCACAAAGTTGGACTTAATGCTTGGTTACTGGCAGGTATCTTTATCAGAGACGGCGAAAGAAATTTCTGCATTTGTAACCCCAAATGGGTTATATCAGTTTAAAGTGAAGCCCTTTGGAATGAAGAACGCACCTGCCATATTCCAAAGACCCATGAATAGAGTTGTGGCTGGGTTAACAAATTGTGCAGTCTATTTGTACAACATAGTGATCTTTAGTAAGTCCTGGAAAGATTACATGGTACAGTTGGCAGAGCCCTTTGAAAAACTACAAGAAGCAAAACTGGAGATCAACATAAATAAAACTGAATTTGCGAAAGCAGAGGCGACGTTCTTGGGACATAACATTGGTCATGGAAGGTTGTCCCCACGGAATGCAAAGACGAAGGCCATTAAGGAATTTCCATGTTCAACTTTGAAGAAAGAGGTGCTGCGATTCTTAGGACTCAGCAGATTTTATCGGAGGTTTGTTCCAAACTTCAGCGGCCACCATTAACCGATTTGCTGAAGAAGAACACAAAGTTTCGGTGGACAGAACAATGCCAGGAAGCATTCGACCATTTGAAAGCCATATTAACCACCAAACCAGTTTTAGGTACAACAAAATATTCAAAAGCTTTTAAAGTCACCATCGATGCCAGTGACATAGGAGTTGGAGCTGTAATCCTATAGGAAGATGAGGATGGGATTGAACTACCAGTTGGTTACTTTTTGAAGAAGATCCACCAGAGGAAATACTCCACAATTGAAAAGGAACTATTGAGTTTGGCACTGACCTTGTCGCATTTTAACATGTATGTCACGAACAATGTGTTGGAAACGGTTATGTACATGGGTCACAATCTGCTTACATTCTTAGAACACTTTAAAGACAAGAATGAGACTATTTCACTGGAGACTTATGTTACAGACTTTTAATTTAAAAATCATACATGTTGCGAGTCGGAAAAATATAAATCGCAGATTATGTTATCATGGATTCAACTGATAGAGTTCAAATGAGTTTTGTCTTTATTTAATATTTTATTAGGTATACGGGAAGACATTAAGGTGAACATATCTCAAAGTTATCTGTATGTTAGGGTAATGCATTTAAAAGTAAAAATATGAAACCATTTTTTCATTATGATGGTTCATTGTTTTCTTAATGGGGGGGTTGTTTTGAAGATATGGGTATACTGTACCTTTAAGAGAGTTAACAGTAACAGAACTACCTGACAGAACCAAGTGTTCTGAAAAGAAATATAATGTAACATTTGGTCGAACAATTTGATTAGATGGTTGCCTGGAAATGACAAAGCAGATTTGAATTAGGCCAATCAATTTAAATTATACCTCGAAAAATACAAACACCAATCCAGTTTGACTTTAGTATATTGACAATCTTAAAAGCCAATAACACAATCCAATGCTTTGTATAAGATCAAGGAAAATTGAACAGTTGAGAGCAGAACTGCCAAGCCAATGACATCTGAACACTGCCCAGAAAATAGCCCTCTTAAAAGGTACCTTTATCAATCAGTAACCTGTGAAGCAAGCTCCCCAAGAAGAAAAGAACACAGGAATTCAAAGAAAACTGAAAGCTGCCTGGTTTTGAAATAAGTATTATTTTTATCTTAATTGGGAGTTTTATCGGACTAGTATTATAGAAGGTAGGTTAGAGGAAGGTATTGTAAATAGTTGTAACTTAATTATTCTCTGTTATACTTTAAGAAATAAATAATTGTTAATTTTTACTTTAAATAGTTCTTGGCCTATTGAATTTTCAGACGACTGCACGGGATGCATTTTTTTCTGTGTTGCTGTGTTTCTTAAAATTAAGTATGAGTGTTTTCCCGTGTTGTAACAGATATAAGGCTCACCAGCTTATAATTTCCTGGATTGTCCTTCTTAAACAAAGGAACAACATTCTAGATTAGAGTGGTGCTGATTCCTGATGAAGGGCTTTTGCCCGAAACGTCGATTTTACTGCTGCTTGGATGCTGCCTGAACTGCTGTGCTTTTCCAGCATTACTCTAATGTAGACTCTGGTTTCCAGCATCTGCAGTCATTATTTTTACCAAAGGAACAACATTGGCTATTCTCCAGTCTTCTGGAACCTCAATTGTGGTTAAAGAGGATACAATTATCTCGGTCAAATCCCTAGCAATCTCTTCCATTGTCTCCCTCCAATATCCTGGGATACAGCCCTACAGGCCTTGGGTACTTATCTACCTTCATTTTTTCCAAGACACCCAACACCTCCGCCTCTTAATATCTAGAACATCAATATACACATCTCTAATCTTATTTTCCATATTCTTCTCATTGGTGAATACCAATGCGAAGTACTTAAGGACCTCACCCAATTCGTCTAGTTCCACGCATAAATTCCCTCCCCTGTCCGAGTGGACCTATCCTTTTCCTAGCTACTCTCTTGATCCAATGCATGATTCAGTGAAACTAATTATTCCAAGGCTGTTGCTCAGCAAGGCTTCTGACTCTACCAATTTTGGCAAAAGTGCCAGATGCTAATGAGGAGGACTTTGCAAAGTCAATTGGGCAATGTGCACCTTTGTTGATTCCAGTGCCTAGGTCAATATGTCAGTGGTTCATCCAGTTTAATTCTTATGCAACCTGTCACAGTTTGGCACAATGTCTTGCCAAATCATTTCAGAGGGTAGTTTACGATTAACCAGACTGCAGTGGGTCTCAGTCACAATAGGATAGAATAGGTAGGGACAATACATTAGCAAATCAAATGTATGTTTGTGATCATCATTACTGAGACCAGTTTTTTGATGCACATTTACTACTTGATTGAAATTCTCCCCAATGGTGAGGAGCAATTTGACTAGTGTTTCTGGAGTATTATTGGTGGCTGGAATACTAGCCAAATAACAGTACCACTGTACTACTGTACCCTCACATAGTACACAATTTGGTTTATGAGATACTGCGTCAAAACTGTAAAACATAGGTTCTGATATATGCTGTAAGGACATAGTGCTCTAGGTACCTACCTTAATTTGAGTTTCTGCAGGTGTTGGAGCAAGAAAAGGAGGCTGCCCGACTAACATTTCAAAGAGGATAACTCCCACACTCCACCAGTCACAAAGTTGAGTGTATCCTGTAAAACAGACACTATTACCCAAGACAATCCCCAATTGTGAGTCAAAACTTAAGTACCTGAGATGAGAATAGAACTGTAAACTTTTATTTATTTCAAAAATTAGCTAAAACTGACAGACCAGTTAAGTCAAATGTTTCTATTTCTAAACCAGTTATGTTTACAAGGTGCATCAGAATTGGTCTGCTGTAAAATCTGTATACAAATGATAACTGTGATATATATTATTTGATATATTGCTAAAAAGCATTTGCCAAAGTTTTCCATTTTGCATTCATCAGGACAATTCATAAAAATATCCACATGAAGGGAAAATATACTGTATTTGAGAAGCATGCTGATTGGTAGAGATGGTGCCATGGACAATGCTTCAATTAATGACGACTAAAACTTAACTAACAGGCTACCAATCTCTCATTCTAGAGAAAATTATTTTTGTACTCCTCTTCCTTATGGCATTTTAAGCTTTTTTTAACAAATCACATCACATGACAGACAAAGTATAACATTTGGTATCAACTAATTGTTTTGAAAATTGCTTACTTAGTCGGGTAGCTCTTTGTGATATGTTGCTGACATATCTTATACGAGCTATCATTGACTATCTATTATTTGGTATGAATTCCTGATGCATCCAACAAAATCAAAGATCATTTAACATGGAAACATTTCTCTCCTTCAAACACCAATGTTGCACTGCAATGCTACATTTCTGCACAAGTGTTTGTTGCTTTACTGAGTGGTGGCTTTGCCATGTACTTAACCAATTTGACCTTAATTATGTCCATGTCATAATCCATGATTCATGTGATAGGAGATTCCAGATTTGAACCAGACTCTGAATAAGTATGCTTTTCCTCAATTCCTTAATAGTGGCTCTCTCTTAATTATGGTCTTCAGTTTTAAATTCTTAAAATTAAACTACTTGATAATCTTAAAGTCCCTGATCAGTTCATCCTTAAGCCTTTTTTTTTCTGGAGAAAATATCTGAGAATATTCTTGGTTTGGCTAGAAATTCTTAGAAGCTCCAAAATGTAAAACAACTTTTTTTTGTTCCCCAGGTGCATTAGGTTGATGACTCATCCTTGGTTTTCTGGCTGGTTTTGGGCCATTGCTGTTGTTGTAATCCTCTTTGTTCTATAGGAATTAAGCAATGTCCTCCCCTATTATTGGAGACAAGCCCTTTCCAATGGCATTATTGTGAAACTGTAAGGATTAGATAATGACCTGAACGTACAAGTGCACAATTACATGTAGATTTTTCTGAAAGCACAAGTCAGTCCTTTTTAGGTGGTTTGCATTTCAGATTATTTTGACAAATGGAGGGGAGGGAGGAAAATCAGTCCTCACAAGGATGCTTTCAATTTACCATGGACTGGACTTTTCTATTTGAAATTTCATGGCATTATTCCCATCATGGTCCAGACAGAATTACCTTGTATGATCACCTGCTTCTCATCTCATTACTTATGCAAGTGAGATGTGGGTTGTGTCATTTGGCAAAACACATGGTGAGTGATATGAAAGTGCTTGTGACTAATGGCAGCTTCAGGGATTCATGGCATCATATTTAAACACCCAGTTGACACCACTTCAGACTGTGCAAGCCAGGACCTTCCCCTTACATGTGGTGTTTACCTCTTAACACATGACACAAAACCAAATGAAGTTGTTTTCTCACTTCACAGAGAAAGATCTGGAGGTGCTATTGGATTCAGTGATGGTAAGAAGCTCAGTCTTGTTCTGTCTGACCATAACAAAAGGCTATCCTGCCCGACCTGGTATGGACAGATTTGCAATACTGATTTCCTGTCCTCCACAAGGGGAAGGAGCACCATCATTTTCCTGCTACCTCACAGGTACAGTACCATTACTCATTACAACTGTGCCACTGCATATGTATCTCATGAAGGATGATGGACTATAACCCTCATCATCATATGTATTATGCCTACTCAAGGGCTTGCATCACTTCATCCATTACTATTAATAACCCTGTCTACCTCTGCACTTCACTCAATAGAGACACCTCACCATCTCTTGTGCTCATGCATGATCACTAACCGCTATTGTATCCACTCCCATCATTTTCAATCCTTCTCTACCATTGTAAGAAAAACTGGCACATCCAGGTGAAGAAGTCCAAGACTATTGGGGAGCTGGCACACATCACCTATCAAGAGAATGCCAGGGAAAACCAAGACTGCTTATAACGCGAGGGGGGGGGGGGGGTGGAATGATGGCCAAACAACACAGAAATCAAGCTCCTCTCTGATTGGCTTGCCCATAGGAGGCAGAGGGTAGTGGTGGACGGGTGTTTTTTTTTAGCTGGAGGTCAGTAACTACTGGTGTTCTGCAGGGATCCAGACTGGGACCTCTGCTAATTGTGATATATATAAATGACTTGGATGAAAACGTAGATGGGTGGGTAAGTACATTTGCAGATGACAAAGATCCATGGACTTGTAGATAGTGTAGAAGGTGGTGAAAGGATACAGTGGGATGTAGATCAGTTGCAGATATGGTGGAGAAATGGCAGATGGAGTTTAATCTGGGTAAACATGAGGTGCTGGATTTTGGGAGATCAAATGTTAAGGAAAAGTATACAGTTAATGGGAGGGTCCTGAATAGCATTGATGTACAGAGGAACCTTGGGGTCAAGTCCACAGCTCCCTGAAAGTGGCCACACGAGTAGATAGGGTAATGAAGGCATATGGCATGCTTGCCATTACTGGTTGGGGCATTTAGCATAAGAGTCAGATGTACCTTTAAAAAACTTTGGTTTGGCTACACTTAGAGTATTGCATTCACTTCTGGTTGTGACATCACAGGAAGGATATGGAGACTTTGGAAAGGGTGCAGAAGAGGCTTATCAAGATGCTGCATGGATGAGAGGGCATGTGCTATAAAGGAGAGGCTAGAAAAATTATGGTTGTTTTCTGTGGTGCTGCAGAGGCGGCTGAGACTTGACAAAAGTCTTTAAAATTATGAAATGCATGGATAGTTCTGACAGTCAGAATTTTTTTTTCCCCAGAGTTGAAATGTCTAGGGTACATGCAGTTAAGGTGAGAGGGGGCAAGTTCAAAGTAGATGTAAGGGCCAAATGTCTTTTTTACACAGAGTGGTAGAAGTCTAGAACATGCTGCCAGGGGTGATGGTGTTGGCAGATATGATAGGGGTATTTAAAGGGCTTTTAGATAAACACATGAATATGCAAGGAATGGAGAGATATGGACTAAGGATGGGCAGAAGGAAGTAGTTTAATTTGGCATTATGTTTGGCACAATACCATAAGCCAAACGGCCTGTTCCTGTGCTGTACTGTCCTATGTTCCAGTAAATATATTTTGGTAGTTCTGATAATCGCATGTGATGTCTTTATGGCAATTACCTTGGAGACCCTAGGTCCAGCAGAATTATCAGTAGTTGCCAAATATGCAATCAGGCATGCACTTTGTTAAGTTAACTATGGGTTTCAGCATCAATGGCATGGTAAAAGGGGGAAGAGGCTCTTTGACCTCACTCCATCTTCTTTCTCTCAGGGAAGCTGGATAGTGGCAGCAGGAGCTCACAGGGAGGAATAGTAACACAAAGGCATCCCAGAAGCTTCTGCTTAGAACACTTCAGAGGTGATCTGTCCCTATACCTCTCCACTGTCAACAACAGATCAAGCATAGGAGAGTAAGCTTGCAGCTGGGCAGAAGACTCAGCATGCATGAGCTCTCTAGGTAGAGAGCACCCACTGCAATACCACCCAAGTATTCTAATGTCAATAGGACCAACAACTGAGCAGACTGCCTCCAAAGCAGCTGTGGGAGTCTGCCTTACACCTAGGCATAGTGGAAAGAAACTAATAAATTTTTTAAAAATCACTTAGGGCACGTGAGTGGCATCATTGTAAGAATGACTTCTATGTTGTCCATATATTTTCAATTGTATTGTTACAATGTCTGTAGTATTTTTTCACTTTGAGACCTGCTTACGTCAGATCAATGGAAAAGGTGAAGAGCCTCTTCACTAGTCTTGTAAGCTGCTGCAAGTTGCAAACATTGTTCTTCTGTCTCAAGTAACCAAGTCCTTGCTTGCAGGTAGCTCCTTCTGTCCAGGATCCTTGAAACTTAACTTTGAGGATTGCAGCCAAGGCATTTCACGTTATTTTGGAGACTACTGAGGCTAAGGACAACGTGTAATGAAGGTACCAGGCCCAGACGGAATATAATCTTTAGACACTCTACTTATCCTCTATGCCTTAGTAGGAAAAAGCAGTTCCTTTTTTCAAGGAAGTATTGTTATGTTCAAGGGCTGTGAAATATTCAATTAACAGCTCCCATGTAAAATCCTTCTTGGCATAACAAGTGCAGAGAGAGAAAGAGAGAGAGAGAGAGAGAGAGAGAGAGAGGAGGTGCTTGAATCACTAACTTTTGCAGGTTACATGTTGTTGTAGAGAATGTTCAATTATTATCAAAGCAACATTACAGTCTCAATGCATTCGTAAGCAGTGGAAGATAGAAATGAAGGAAGAGTCAAAAGGAGCTTGATCAGGATCAGTGTCAACCAGGTGGTTCTCTTGAGGGACTGGACTACAGAAGACTCATATACCATATCCTCCTCACAGATGGTTTCACAGCTAAATAACATCAATGCTATAGGACATATATGAACTATCTCGCCAATGGCACATAGTGCTTAGTTGCTTTAACATGTATTCAGTTGAAACAACCTTTCACTTGCAAGAGTAACACAATTTAATCTCCAAGAACCAATATGAAGAATAGCAAACAAACAAGTTAGCCATTTCCTTTAAACTAAGCAGCAGGTTGCCAATCAGAAGAGCAACTTAAATGTGCAATCAAATTCTGAAACTAGCTTAGGCATCCAGGAAGCAGGTGGTAACAAAGCTTGTCTCTGGCCTCTCAGGCTCTCAAAAACATTGCTTTATCTTCTTCTTATGGCCAGCCTACCTGGGCATTCTCCTGCTCCTCAGCCTCAACTTCATCCTCAGAGGTTTGCCCACAATCCATCATTTAATTTGTATTCAGGATAACCTCTCAATTTCTATTTCCAAATTCCACTAAACTGGTCCAAGCTAATAAATCACATTTACATTGAGGGCCATGTTATGTCCCACCATGACTCTAGTGGAAAAGTGAGCATCATTGTAGCTTAGCTCTACATTGTCTGTGGATTTTTTTGTGTCATAAGACTGTTTTGGAGTAGGTATCCCCAGCCTCCAAGCTGCTATTCCTGTATGGGCCAAGGATCTTGGTAAAAGACAGGCATCACTGAGTGTTCTATTGCATGGTATGACATTTCCTTGGATATATCTTCGATGCACTTAAAACTGGAGGGTTCTTGCAGGGCACCCCAATTGCTCCCTAAAATGACTTCCAGCACAAACTTTAAGGGCAGCTGTAACCTTTAAAGCTACTAGGATCAGACTGCCACCCAGTCATTGAAAGCATAAGTCCTTGTATAGCAACTGGCACAGCTCAGAAATGATGAATTGGAACATCCTTAATCTTCTGTGACATTACCATTCTATCATTTGCAGATAGTTGTAGTGAAGTGAATAACCCTGCTTGTCATCATTCCTCTCCACCTCCTTGACAGATCTTGTCCTGCTGCTTCTTGCTCTGGAATGTTTGCAGCAGCTGCTAACATTTGATGATTTTTGCTGGGCTCAAAGTTCTTGCATCCGTTATCTCCTTCTCCACTTCCTTCTAAGAGGAGCAATGCTACAAGAAATGCAGGAATGGCATCTACCAGTTAAACTCTGTTAGTAAATGATCTGTGAGAGAAGTCAGAGAAATTTCATAGTGTGTTTGCCTAACTCTTCACATCCTTAACAATCAAACTGCATATTATTCCCTCACACATCAAGGTTTCCCAAAGAGGTAGTTGGCACGTCAATGAGGTATGTGACCTTACTACGTACGAAATTAGCAAAGTGTCTGTATTCCATAGGATGTAAGCTCCTGCCAGTAGACCATCATGGAACTAGACGAAAGTGAGTACTGCAGATGCTGGAGATCAGAGTCAAGATTAGGGTGGTGCTGGAAAAGCATAGCAGGTCAGGCAGCATCCGAGGAGAAAATTCCTGATGAAGGGCTTTTGCCTGAAACATAGATTTTCCTGATCCTCGGATGGTGCCTGACCTGCTGTGTTTTTCCAGCAACACTCTAATCTTCACCATGAAACTAGCCCATTGCTGCCCCCCAACCCCCACACCCCACAAACTTCCCGCTACATCAAAGTCTATGCCTTTGCAGACTGGCATTTCTGTGTGAGGACATGGCTGCTTTGTGTTGTTTTCCAGTACATTCTGCAGATTTTCATGGTCAATTGGAAACAACAGGTTCCACTTTAAATTTTTTTATTACAATGCTTGTTGAGCTTGTCTTACAGTCATATTATCTCTATCTCCACAGATGCTGTCAGGCCTGTTAAGTTTCTCTTTTCTCTTCAAACTTTATATAAGTGCATGTTCTGTGTGCCTTGAATGCTAGGGAAGTGAAACTGTCATGAACCACAGTACTCGTACTCCTTAATGTTGATAAATTTGTTCCCATTTTATTTGTTCAGGAGATGCTGGCATCACTGGTGAGCCCAGAATTTGTTGCGCATCTGTAATTGTCTTCCAGATGGTGGTGGTAAGCTGCCTTCTTGAACCACTGCAATTTTTGGGTACTGGGTACACACTCTATCCTGATAGAAAGTGATTCATGAAGGAATGTGATGTAATTCTAGGTCTGAGTGGTGTGTGGCTTGAAAAGGAACTTGCAATTGATGATTTTTCCATGTGTCTGCTGTCTTGTCTTTCTAGGTGGTAGAAGTCCCAGATTTGAAAGATGCTGCGATGGAACCCTGATGGGTTGTTGCAGTGCGTCTTGTAAACATTATGCATGCTGGCTCTGTGGATCAGTGGTGGAAAGCATGAACATTGAAGGTGCTGGACAGGATGACAATCAAGCATGCTTTTTCCTGGATGGTTTCAAGCCTCTGCAGTGCTGCTGGAACTGCAGCAATCCTAATAAATGAAAAATATTCAAGTAACATTCTGACCTGTGCCTCCAGGACACAGGCAGTGTTCTTTTTAAGCTGTGCAGCTGCTTGGAGGGTGTTGATTCATATGTGGATCCATTGATTTCTGGTTCCAGAAACTGCTACTGCACATGGACCTTGGAGGTCTATTCAATTGCAGGCGAAGTTATAGGAAATATAGTTGACTAGAGGGAAGCTACTTGACACATAATTCTTAAGCTCAAATCTGTTTTTGTAGCCTTTATATTTATACAGCTGGTCCATTTTGGTTCCTGGTCAATGGTATTCAGTTGTGGTAAACCTCTTGGCACAAAGTCTAGCATAAGTAATGTAAGTTATGCTAATAAAAAAAACTGGAAAAATTATTGAGATTAAAAGCAAAAATATCTTAGATCTAATGGCCTATATTCTAAAGTTTTAACAAATGCCTACAAGAAGAGTAATACATTGACTGAGATCTTTCAAAATTTTTTCAATCATTTGTAATACCGCCGATTGTAAGAAAACAAATATAATATTTCTATTCAATGAAGGACAGAAAGAAAATTGAGAATTCTAAATTTGTTTAACTTAAAAGTCAATTTTCTGGGAAATACTTGAGTTTATTTATAGGAGTTAGGACATCATGTTGCAGTTGTACAGGACGTTGATGAGGACACTTTCGGAATACTGTGTACCGTTCTGGTTGCCCTGCTTTAGGAAGGATATTCTTAAATTGGAGAGGGTTCAGAAAAGATTTACTGTACAAGGATGTTGCTGGGACTGGAGGGCTTGAGTTTTAAGGATAGGCTGAGACGCTGATCTTTGAAGGTTGAGGGGTGACCCGAAAGAAGTTTATAAAATCATGAAGGGAATAGCAAAAGGTCCGTTCCCTAGGGTAGGCGAGTTCAAAACTAAGATGAGAGGAGAAAGATTTAAAAGGGACTTGAGGGGCAACATTTTCACACAGAGGATGGCTCCTATGTGGAATGAATTGCCAAGGGAAGTGGTAGATGAAGGTACAACTACAACATCTAAAAGACATTTGGACAAGTACATGAATAAAAATGGTTTAAAAAAATATGGTCAAGTGCAGGCAAATGGGACTAGCTTAGTTTAGGAAACTTTGTTTACATGGATGAGTTAGACTGAAGAGTCTGTTTCTGTACCGTATCACTCTATGTCTCTAAATAGTAACAGGTCAGTATTGTAAACTCCAAGCCCCTTGTATCTCTTGCTGCTATTGTACATAGGTCTGGTAAAATCACAGCCAAAGCATTGTGTACTGTTCCAGACTACGTCTATTGCTGAATTCCACTGGTAAACCCATTAAAATTGGAGAAGGCTGGAGAAGTGGGTTTTTGATAGTTTGAGCAAAGGTGCACAGAGTACCACTTGTCAAAGTTTTGACACTCTCGACAGTTTTTGCTGATGGAAGAGCATCTTTTTTCATGCAATCTTCCTTCTTACATAATGAGGATTGTAAAGCAGCTACTGGAACCTGGGAGGCCTAGTAGTCTTTGTGGTCACTCTGATGGGCTTCTGTTGGAATTAGGGTGGAGTTTGCTAAAATGTCTGCAGAATTTTGATTCAATACTTTGCTGCTACATATTTATTTTAAAAATATACTGAAACCAAACAAACCTAATAAACACTAACCTTTTCGTAGCAGAACCTCAGGAGCTATGTAGTTTGGAGTTCCAACTAATGAGTGGGCTAGGCATCTGTGGTGTTGTCGGGCAGCCCTCTGTTCAAGGGTCTTTAATCTGTCACCGCACTTACAGTCAGACAAATCTCCCCAGAGATCACTTGGTTCCATACTGTCCTGTCTCACATGGCTTCCTTTTTATACATTGGAAAATAAAACAATGAATACAAAATTCCTGTCATATTTAATAATCAACTTTTATAGCAAAACATTTTACTCATAATTCTAATTATTTTATATTAACCTAAGAATAGATGCTTAACTCTGGCAAATGAGTTAAGAAAATTTAAGCCTCTTGTCAGATACAGACAAAGATGTGCATGATCTTACTAAATTGGATTAATTACAATAATTACATACTGGTAGGAAATATGAATAATTTCAAAATGGCATACGTTTTTCAATTCTATTGCATTCAGATTCATTCCATATATTACCTTCCATTTAAAAGACTGACACATCTATCTATCCTCAGATTAAGAAATACAGGGTATTAGTTGTATTTGTCTTAAGGAATACAAAAGGAGTAGGCCATTCAGCCTTTCATATCTGCTCTGCTAGTCAATTGGATTATGACTGATCATCTACATCAACACCACTTTCCTACACTATCTTCATATCACATGACACCATATTTCCAGAAGACTTCTGGTTTGAACACACTCAATAATTGTACTTCCAAGTCTTCTAGGCTGGAAAATTCCAAAAATTGAAGAAATTCCTCTTTATCTCAATCTCAAATGGCCCATCCTTTTCCTGAGGTTTTGTCCCATGGTTTTTTTATTCACAGCCGTGGAAAATGTCTCATCTATTTTCACCTGCCACACGTTATCAGATTTTGAAAATTTCAGTCAGGTCATCCCTCATTTTGCACAACTCTAGGGAATCCAGACTTAGTCTTTTCAATCTCTTCTCACTAGATAATCCCACTTTCTGAGGAATTGTCAAATGAATTTATGTTGTAAACCCTCTCTGGCAAGTATTCCCCTACTGAGACAAGAGGACTGAAACTGGATACAATATTTCAGGTGAAACTTCACAAAGGCTTTATACAATCACAACAAGACATTGTTTGCTTCTATGCTCAAATCCTCTTGCAATGAAGGCCAACACACTATTTGTATTTCTAATTGTTTGCTGAACCTATATGATAAATTTTAGTTACTCATGAGTTAAGGGTACAACAGGTTTCTTTGGATATCTGTTCTTCTCAACCTCTCCAGTTAAGAAATATTTTGCCTGTTTTTTTTGTTCCACGTGCCATGTTCTAGTCCTTCAATTAATTTGCACAACTCCCCTTAAAGCCTCCTTGTGGCTTCCTCACAATTTAAAGAAGAAAAAGATTGTGTTGAAAGTAAAATAAGTTTCAAAACATCACAAAGTATGCCATATTGTCATAGAGATGGGCTCTGGGGGTTGAATGTTTTTAATGTTTAAGTTATCTAGGTGTTTGCTCAGAAAGCAGGCTGTCGTTTTTGGTTTTATACATTCATTTTATTGAGAGAGGTGGCAGGGAGGTTATTGTTTGCCAGGCCTGTACTCTCAACAAAGAAAATACTAACTTTATTATTCACTGTTTAGATTGTAAGTGGAGTTCGAGCTCAATTTAAAATTTGTAAGGAAGAAAACAGCTGGAAGATTTGTTTGGAGTGGAGGTATCCTCAGTCGTGAGATATTAATTAAAACTTGGATGCTGACTTTCCAAAAGTTAATGGAAAGACTATCATAAGTTATTAAATTGAAGACTGGTGAAAAACTAAAGAGAATTAAGAATTAAGATTGTGGTATACCTTGTAAACTGGTCCCTAAAGAAATGAATGAACCATCAAGATTTTTGTTTTACGTAAAGAAACTCTTGGGTGAGTAAAAGGTAGAACTGTGTTCATAGCAAAAGTAGTTATAAGCTGTACAGCGTTGCTGAAGTATTTTCATAAACAATAAAGTTTGTTCTTGTTTAAAAACATGAAACCTTTTGGCATAGTCCTGACATTTAATCATGAGAGATTCAGATTTCTTATAAAATGTTAATAGTCGAACAAGTTTGAAACAAAAATGTTATAGGAAAATAGGATTGGTATCTTTCCTCACATATGCCTCTTTGCATAATTCCAATCTCTTGCTAATGCCTCAGAAGTTATAATATTTGTCTCTTGAAGCAATGTAATTAACCCATAAAATAATTTATCTAGTTAAACAAAGATTGTGGCAGAAAATTGAGAGAAAAACAAAGAGAGGGCGGGAGTGAGAGGTTTGTACATAAAAGGTAGGGGGATAAAGAGAAAGACAAGATGGAGGAAGTAAGGGAAAACAAAGCATTTTTAAACATTTTCCTTTTCATTCTTTCTACAGTGATCTTATATTTTAACTTTTGCATACTCTCAATGAATTGATTCCTATTCTCACCCAAAATCAAAACATCTCCAGAGGTTCCTGTCAAAACTTATATACATACCCAACTTTTGTGGATCTTGCATTTTGTGAATCATAAAAATCTAAATCTCCTGGTACCCTCATTATATCAAGGAACATTTATTTAAAAATATAACTGGTAGCTTAGGGATTTTTACAGTAAAAGTAGAATATGTTACAATACACAGGCAAAGTTAGTGCTTCAATGACTATCAACACCGTAAAGGGCTCAATTTGAGCATTATGACGATATACCGGCCACCAGCCAGTGGCAACCGCTGCCATTTCATTTAAAATATGTATTCCTGACTCTAGTAACATGAGAGAACTAGAACCACCCACTATCATCATAAGCTTGAAAATTGATAGTCTTAGGGCCTGATGACCTAAATTTGTTTTTTTTTAAATGAGTATGGAAAATCTTTTCTCTGACATTTCATATGGTCACTGAAATCTGTTTGAAATTGATTTCCAGTGTTTAGGGGAGAGGAGAACAGTGAAACATTAACAGAGAACAGTGGAATCTATATGGCATCAATCTCCTGAAATCAATATTCAAGGAAAAACTGCCTTTAACTTCAATAAGTTAACCTAACATAAGAGTGTCTAATATGGTTGCAGTTTGAATGGAACAGTTTTATGCACTATATAATTTTAGCTGAAGGAAAAGCAAGCAAGATTAGTTTTCCTTTATGGTTGTCAACTCTGACATAAAAGTTTCTCTTAGAAATTTCAGAGCACCCATGATAAACATGAGGTTACTGTACATTTTATGATCTCCCTCCATCAGAGATCTTCCAGAATATGGACTACCTCATAATTCTTGTCAACATCAGCTGATGAATCTGGACCATGCAGGTCAAACTGAGATTAAAGGTCTTTCTGCTATAAAATGATAAGCTGATTTGGGCAGAAAAGATAAATTAATGCTTAGGCTCTCAACATGATACAAAAATAAAATAATGCAGGTGTTAAAACTACGAAATAAATGGGAAATTTTGGAACTATTCAGCAAACCTAACAGTCTGTAAAAAGAAAATGTGCTGATCGTGGGTGTTGCAAAATCCAGCATAAGTGTGTTTTTGGCAAGCACCCATAAAACATGCTGGATAGCTACCCCATTTGCCTGTCTACTCACCCCTGGCTTGTTTCCCATAAAAGTGGGAGGTCACTAAAGTAGGAAGTCTGCTTGCCATTTTAAAAGGTTAATTAATGGGAAATTGAGCCTGTTAACAAGGTAACTGACGTGAATATTTCAATGTTCATGCCTAAATGCTTTTGGCAATGGGAAGAGGGAGAAATTTGCAATACCTTCTTTTAAGGTAGAGGTTGCCCTGTGCAAACTGAGGGCCACCAACTCACCATTGTCTGTCCCCATGGCCCTCCCCCCCAACCATCTCCTGTCATTCACCATTTTCATTTTAATGTTGCTCCTATCTTTTTATTCTGTCAGCTCTAACTTTGCTTACAAGTCTGTTGTATACAGTGGACCAATCAAATAGTAGTGATTCTGTTTTTCCCAATGAAGTGGTAACTTCACACTTATCCATGTTATACTGCATCCTCCATGCATTTGCCCACTCACTGAACCTGTCTAAATCACCTTGAAGCTTCTTTACATACTCCTCAGCACTCAATCCCACTTAGTTTATGTCATCAGCAGACTTGGATACATTATATTTGATTCCCTCAAACTTCTGATATATACTGTGAATAACTGAGACACAATTCCACTTTGAAAAAGATCCACTTGTTCCTACTGTCTGTTTGCTGAAAGCTAATTAATTCTGAATCCATGTCCATAAATTATCCCCAGTCATATGCTTTATTTTCACATACTAATGTCTTAAATAGGACTTTATCAAAACATTCTGGAAATCCAAATACACCACCTCCACTGGTTCTCCTTTATCTGCCTACTTACATCACTTTCCTATTGCATCTTCTGATACATGCATATCGTTCAGGAGATGCAACACCTATATTTTTTGCTTCCCTCCCATCTCACTGTCCGAGGCCCAAATACAATTCCAGGTGAAACAAATGCTGCCAGGCCTGCTGCGTATTTCTAGTATTTGCTGTTTTAACGCAAGTCTAATGTTTTTATGACAAGTACAATATTGCTCTATGAGCTAACAAAACATTTTTAAAAAATCAATAATATTAATTCAAACATGTGTTAAAGCACTAAAGGAAAATGTAGAAAATTACATAATCTAGACCTACCTTTCTGATAGTATTTGGAATCATGAGTCCATCTAAATCCAGTACAAAGACCAAAGTCTGTGAGTTTAATGTGTCCATCAAGATCAATAAGGATGTTGTCAGGTTTAATATCCCTGTGAATAAATCCCATTTTGTGAACGCTTTCAATGGCTAAAGTCAATTCTGCAATATAGAACCTTGCCAGTGACTCAGGAAAAACTCCCATTCGTATCAAAAGACTCATCATATCTCCACCTGGGATGTAGTCCATCACGAAGTATAAATTTTCTTTATCTTGAAAAGAATAGTAGAGCTTGACTACCCATTCATTGTCAGCTTCAGCCAGAATATCCCTCTCTGCTTTCACATGAGCCACTTGATTACGACTCAGCACATCCTTTTTCCGTAGAGTTTTCATTGCATATACAGCATTTGTATCCATCTTTTGAGCTAGGCAGACCTCCCCAAAGGCACCAACTCCCAGTGTCTTAACTTTTACAAAGAGTGACTTGTCCATTTTTGCTCTTTTCAGCCTGTTGTAATTAGACTCTTTCTGATTAAGCATTTTCCTCATCTGCTCCTGTTCTGCCTCGGATAGTCCTGCCTTTGGAAGTCATACAGTATAAATTAGTTGAAAATGGATGAAAATAATCAGGAATAAAGCTTAATAACATTCAAAGGAACTGAAAGACTATTTGATAATTCCTTTGCTGGCAAGTATAGATACCTCCCGTGTTGTCTTCTTGGGCCAATGTGCCAAATAATATTACAAAACTGACAACCCGGGACATTACAGCTTCAATTCAATTCCTGGGTTTTCATTTCAGATGGAACAGCAGTGGAGATGATACAATTGGGATCCTGAGACCAATTGTAAGGAAGAAATAAAAACTGCCAAACTAAAATCTTTTTAATGATATCCATTGTCTTCTGTTGGAAAATCAGGATATGGAGTTGTCATTTTCTGAGAAATGATTATTGTCTAAACCATCAAAAGGGGAAAAAAAAATTGAGAATAAAATTAATTAAGCTTGCTTGGACTCCCAAACTCTGTTATCCCTTCAGCTAAGATTATTTATTCCCGTACACAAACTGGACACCTACTGAAAAATTAGTTGAAAATTTGTTACACCAAAGTCTACCCTTTTCATGCATTACATGCATTTTCCAAGAAAAAAGGTGACAATAGGAGCAATCAGGTGCAAAACATTTCTGCTTAGTGTTCGAATCAATGTTCAGATAGCATAACTTTCTTATCCATTTATTTTCATGAAATCTATGTGGATGCATTATCCAGCATATCCACTAATGAAACGGGGACTCTGAGTTGTCAAGGACTAAATTTGTAAACAATCTTGAGGCTACGTTGGTACTATTTCTCTGAAATATGTATGCTAGGAACATTTGCTGAATTATTACTGTGCAGTAGCAACAATGTCACAGATTTTTCCCATGGGACTTCTTTTAGTCATAGAGTCATAGAGATGTACAGCATGGAAACAGACCCTTCGGTCCAACCCGTCCATACTAACCAGATATCCCAACCCAATCTAGTCCCACCTGCCAGCACCTGGCCCATATCCCTCCAAACCCTTCCTAATCATATACCTGTCCAAATGCCTCTAAAATGTTGCAATTGTATTAGCCTCCACCACTTCCTCTGGCAGCTCATTCCATACATGTACCACCCTTTGTTACTTCTTCAAAAAACTCAACCAAGTTTGTGAGACATGATTTCCCAAGCACAAAGCCATGTTGACTATCCCTAATCAGTTCTTGCCTTTCCAAATACATGTACATCCTGTCCCACAGGATTCCCTCCAACAACTTGCCCACCACCGAGGTCAGGCTCACTGGTCTATAGTTCCCTGGCTTGTCTTTACCGCCCTCCTTAAACAGTGGCACCATGTTTGCCAACCTCCAGTCTTCCGGCACCTCACCTGTGACTATCAATGATACAGATATCTTAGCAAGAGGCCCAGCAATCACTTCTCTAGCTTCCCACAGAGTTCTCGGGTACACCTGATCAGGTCCTGGAGATTTATCCACTTTTAACTGTTTCAAGACATCCAGCACTTCCTCCTCTGTAATCTGGACATTTTGCAAGATGTCACCATCTATTTCCCTACAGCCTATATCTTCCATATCCTTTTCCACAGTAAATACTGATGCAAAATATTCATTTAGTATCTCCCCCATTTTCTGTGGCTCCACACAAAGGCCGCCTTGCTGATCTTTGAGGGGCCCTATTCTCTCCCTAGTTACCCTTTTGTCCTTAATATATTTGTAAAAACCCTTTGGATTCTCCTTAATTCTACTTGCCAAAGCTATCTCATGTCCCCATTTTGCCCTCCTGATTTCCCTCTTTTAATATACTCCTACTTTCTTTATACTCTTCTAAGGATTCACTCGATCTATCCTGTCTATACCTGTCATATGCTTCCTTCTTTTTCTTAACCAAACCCTCTACTTCTTTAGTCATCCAGCATTCCCTATACCTACCAGCCTTCCCTTTCATCCTGACAGGAATATACTTTCTCTGGATTCTTGTTATCTCATTTCTGAAGGCTTCCCATTTTCTAGCCGTCCCTTTACCTGCGAACATCTGCCTGCAATCAGCTTTCGAAAGTTCTTGCCTAATACCGTCAAAATTGGCCTTTCTCTAATTTAGGACTTCAACTTTTAGATCTGGTCTATCCTTTTCCATCACTATTTTAAAACGAATAGAATTATGGTCGCTGGCCCCAAAGTGCTCCCCCACTGACACCTCAATCACCTACCCTGCCTTATTTCCCAAGAGTAGGTCAGGTTTTGCACCTTCCCTAGTAGGTACATCCACATACTGAATCAGAAAATTGTCTAGTACACACTGAACAAATTCCTCTCCATCTAACACTATGGCAGTCCCAGTCGATGTTTGGAAAGTTAAAATCCCCTACCATAACTACCCTATTATTCTTACAGATAGCTGAGATCTCCTTACAAGTTTGTTTCTCAATTTCCCTCTGACTATTGGGGGGGATCTATAATACAATCCCAATAAGGTGATCATCCCTTTCTTATTTCTCAGTTCCACCCAAATAACTTCCCTGGATGTATTACCAGGAATATCCTCTCTCAGCACAGCTGTAATGCTATCCCTTATCAAAAAATGCCACTCCCCCTCCTCTCTTACCTCCCTTTCTATCATTCCTGTAGCATTTGTATCCCGGAACATTAAGCTGCCAGTCCTGCCCATTCCTGAGCCATGTTTCCGTAATTGCTATGATATCCCAGTCCCATGTTCCTAACCATGCCCTGAGTTCATCTGCCTTCCCTGTTAGGCCCCTTGCATTGAAATAAATGCAGTTTAATTTATTTGTCCTACCTTGTCCCTGCCTGCCCTGACTGTTTGACTCACTTCTGTTCTCAACTGTACCAGTCTCAGATCGATCTCTTTCCTCACTATCTCCCTGGGTCCCACACCCCATCTGACTAGTTTAAATCCTCCCAAGCAGTTCTAGCAAATTTCCCTGCCAGTATATTAGTCCCCTTCCAATTTAGGTGCAATCCGTCTTTCTTGTACAGGTCACTTCTACCCCAAAAGAGATTCCAATGATCCAAAAATGTGAATCCTTCTCCAATACACCAGCTCCTCAGCCATGTATTCATCTGCTCTATCCTCCTATTCCTGCCCTCACTAGCTCGTAGGACTGTGAGTAATCCAGATATTACTACCCTTGAGGACCTCCTTTTTAATTACTGCCTAACTCTCTGTCATCTCCCTTCAGTCTCAACCTTTACCCTTCCAATGTCATTGGTTCCAATGTGGACAATGACCTCCTGCTGGCCCCTCTCCCCTGTGAGAACATTCTGCACCCTCTCTGAGGCATCCTTGATCCTGGCACCAGGGAAACAACACACCATTCTGCTTTTTCTCTGCTGGCCACAGAAACGTCTGTCTATGCCTCTGACTACAGAATCCCCTAACACAATTGATCTCTTGGAAGCCGACATAGCCCTCGTTGTATTAGAGCCAGTCTCAATACCAGAAACCTGGCTGTTCGTTCTATGTTCCCCTGAGAATCCATCACCCCCTACATTTTCCAAAACGGCATATCTGTTTGAAATGGGTATATCCACAAAAGACTCCTGCCCTAGGTGCTGACCTCTCTCACTCTTCCTGGAGTTAACCCATCTATGTGACTGTATCTGAGACTTTCTCCCCTTCCTATAACTGCCATCCATCACATACAGTTGCTGTTGCAAATTCCTCATCGCTTCTATCTGTCTCTCCAACCGATCCACTCGATCTGATAACCTCATTTTAACCTCTGCATTTTGAAGGTAGAGATTTCAAGTAGGGCAGGCTACACCAGATATGCACTGGACCCACCAGAAGCCCCAAACCAGGATTTTAAAAAACCTCTATTGATTTGAGGCACACTTAAGGCTTCAATTTAATAATGGATAAAATGACAGATGTAGCAAAATACATAAACTCCATCAAAGTTCTGGAAAATGTTATTCATAGTCCTAACTTTAATGTTTCAGGCTGATGCAGGAGATTAGCAGCACAGGCTGACCAGCTGTTTATGCGTAAAGCAATATTCTCCAAATACAATTGACGACAGGAAGAAAACTATTTTACCAAGTGACTGATATGTCTGAAGGTAGAATTATAATACCCTTTGGTAATTTCTTAGGAGAGGCATCAACTGCCCTTACGGTCTGTGGCATATGGAGTTCCAATGCAGAGTTGCCGCAAACTCCACAATGGATAGCAATGTTGTATAATCGAGCTGTAATGCAGGTTCCATGTAGACATGCACCAAAGTCACCATTTTTGTGTAGAAATGGAGCCACAGTGATAATGTCACTGAACTAATAATCTAAAGGCTCATCCACCATGACAGTCGAGGGAATTTAAATTGAATTAACAAAGCTAGAATATTAGGCTAGTTTCAGTAATGGTGACTACATAAAATGTCATGAAATGTTGTAAAAGCCCACTTGATTTACTAATATTCTTTAGGGAGGTAGATCTGTCCTGGTATTGCATGGAACTCCAGATCAACACACAGTGACTGAAATCACTGTGGGTGGCACAGTGGCTCAGTGGCTAGCACTGCTGCCTCACAGCGCCAGGGACCCAGGTTCAATTCCTGACTCGGGCAACTGTCTGTGTGGAGTTTGCACATTCTCCTTGTGTCTGCATGGGTTTCCTCCCACAGTCCAAAGACTGTGCAGATTAGGTGAATTAGCCATGCCAAATTCTCCTTAGTATTAGGTGTAGGGGTAAATGTAGAGGGTGGGTCTGAGTGGGTTGATCTTCAGAGGGTCGGTGTGGGCTTACTGTCAGTCTGCAGTATGATGGCAAGCATACACAACAGATGAAATCATGTGGGTTAAACATACATATTGCTGTGATTGAAGGAACAATTTCAGGTGAAGGCTGAGGATACTAAGTGTACTCAGTGTACCACAGATATTCTGGTATTTTTCATTATATTAAGTTTCCCTAATCTGACAAAGTCTTGAACTTTCAGCAATATATCCAACTGTACACTGTGGAAGTGACTTTCATATTAGTTCCCAACCCTTGGATGAAGTATAGGGACAAATGAAAATAAGCAAGAGCTTGTAGAACTTGCTACAAAAGACTGCTCTGCTTCTCAATTTCTAAACACCAAAAGACAAGACCATTCACTGTACACACTCCTTGCACACTCTGTCACAAGCTTTCTCTCCTAAATTTTCAAAATTAAAATGGCCATCTCTTTAAATCTTGCAGCTTCTTAAAATGATGCCTCAACAGGTAAGTGGCATGCTACTATTCATTGTCGAGACAGACATCGTGCTTTAATAAGAGGAATGGCAAATAGTTCATGTAATTAAGGGGCCAACAATTAGACAACACAGTAGGAGTTGCTATCTTCAGAACAGCAAAGGAAAATCACAATTAAGATAGTCATTAGTAAACCACCTCCTTTCAATAACCAGTTCCAGAGCAACGTTCTGATCCTCCTGGGAGCAGAAAAATTATAATTGCATGGAAGGGAAAATACAGCCATGGTCTTAAAAAGAGAATGTAGTTACAATATAAGCAAGTTTTCCTTTACAGCATTTACTAAGAATGGTCTTTGTCCCAAAGATCAACTGTTCTTTGGGTTCCCTTTCTGAAGCTGCCATTTCCACTTCCAACCATTCAGCAAAGAAACCAGGTTGACCAAGTTTGTCCTTTATGCCAATGAACTATTAGTCCACTTTTCAATCTCTGCTGCAAATTCCCAGTTAGAGTATGTTTCAATCCTTAAAGAACTCCTGCCTTGACAGAATTTAAGTTTTCCCTCCACGTGTGATCTCTGCACTAGCTTTGCCCTTACCAACAGTTTATTCAGATTAAGGAAGAAACTGTGTATTCAACATAGTCCGGATAGCTGGTCAGGCAAGTAGTGATGATGACACGAGTCTACAGAGGGACATAGACAGGTTACTTGACGGAGCAAAAATTTGGCAAGTCAGAGGTATTGTAATGTGGGGGAAAAAAATTAGGGTGTGCTGTTTGACAGTAAGGATTGAAGAACTTAGGGGCAGCACAGTGGCTCAATGGTTAGCACTACTGCTTCACAGCGGCAATGACCCGGGTTCAATTCCAGCCTTGGTGACTGTCTGTGTGGAGTTTGCACATTCTCCCAGTGTCTGCGTGGGTTTCCCCTGGGTGCTCCCGTTTCCTCCCACGATCTGATTATGTGCAGTTTAGTGAATTGGCCATGCTAAATTGCCTATAGTGTTCAGGGATGTATGAGGTAGGAGTAAATGTAGAGTAATAGGGTAGGGGAATGGGTCTAAGTGGGTTACTCTTCGGAGTGTTGGTGTGGACTTGTTGGGCGAATCCTTCCACACTGCAAGGATTCTATAAAAAAAACTAAAAACAACAGAGTTCCCATTATCAGGTATCCCTTCATCTGGAACTCTCATGCAAGTGCAATCGATGGGAGCAGGTTTCCTTGCTTTGGGAACTGATCATTTGATTACCCCTCTCCTGTTTTGATCAAACCTTGCTGATAGTATTTATGAGCGGTGCTGACTGCAACTATTAATGTAACTGATGCACTCCATTCCCTGTGCATGCTGGATACCGGGGATGTGATGGGATGTTATTGTTTCATTTAACTGGGAAAAGACTGTGGAAAGCTGCAACACATCATATATCATAAAAAGTTAACATCTAGTTCAGTGGGTAATAGGAAAGACAAATGAATTGTTCGATTTTTATTTCAAAGGGAATAAAATGTAAAAGGGCACGAGCTAGACCACACCTGGAATACTGTAAACTGTTTAGGTCCCCTTAACCAAGGAAAGACATCCTGGCATGGGAAGCAGTTAAGAGTGGGCTCTCTAGGCTGATTCTGAGTATAGAGGGACTGTCTCATAGAAGATACGTTGAGTAGGCTGGACCTACATTCATTGGAAACTAGTAGACTGAACAGAGCAATTAATAAATCATAAGATTCTTAGGCAAAGTGATTGTTCCTCCTTCTGGGATAATTTAGGAAGAGAGGGCATAATCTCAGAGTTGCCCACCTAAGACCATAAGTAGGAATTCTACCTCTGAGGAGAAGTGTATCTGCAGAAATCTTTACTGCAGAGGCTGTCAAAGCTGGGTTAAGTATGTTCAAGGCTAGGAAGAACCGATTTGAAATCAGTAAGGGCATTAAGGGTATGAGGATAAATCAGTAAGATTGAATTGAGAATCATCAGATTAGCCATGATCTAAGTAAGTGACAGAAAAACAATTTGCCGCTACTTCTGCTCCTACTCTTAGAGTTATACAGTTCGCTTGCTCAGCTGCAATGGCAGATGAGCTAATGCAATGGGTCAGCAGATCCCTGTGTTTGCCACATTTGCAAAACCGGGCTCTCTCTCTCTCTCAAAAGCTACATATCAGCTGGTTTGAACTAGCCAAAAGGAGATGTGCAAGTGGAGCTGGGAACAAAATCCTTGATGATTTTTTTTCAGAAGAGCAATCTATAGACTGAAATTTATTACTTTAATTAAAAAAAATACAACTCTGATAGAAACTGAATGGAACGAGGACTCAAATATGCTTCCAACCACTCTGATTTAGTATGCTATCTTTGAAACTAAACTCTTTAAATCTATACTTCAAAGAAGATTGATTAATGACAAAATTAAGTTTGAGTGAAATATAAACATTAAATGGTTCAGTTGTATAGTTATCATTTCAATGTTAAATCAATACCTTTGACATCTCTTGCTCCAACTGCAACCTTCTGTTTAATTTTTGCTGATATGTTTTCATGATGTTTTCTACATGTTGTTCCATGAAAAATTTAAAAGCAAAAGGGGAATAACTTTTAATTCGCGATTCCCTTTTCTCTTCATCTTTATTTTTGCGAAATGGCACAGGGGATGTTTGAATACGTTTTTTGTCCTTTCCCATCTTCTCTGGTTTGTTAGGCTTGCTACTTTTCTCACTTTTTTCATTGTTGTTGTCCTCAGTTTTATTGCATGTCAAACTGTGAACACCACGGATACACTGCTCCACATCCATGGCTACAGAGTTAGCATCAAATTGCTCTGTATTGTTCTGAAGTAATAAATGTTTTGGATATGGTGGTGGAGGACATCTACGCTCTTTCATAGTGTAATCATCAGTTTCAAAGACATAGGCTGCTGCTCCTGCTGCTGCCAAGGAGTTTTGCTCCAGTATATCATTATTGTCCGTACCCTGATTCTGCAACCATGCCGGATGTGAAGGTGCTACAGCTGTTTGAGGTTCAGGTCTTGGAACTCTAATGCTCTTCACAGGTTGAAGAATAGGGGTTGATGTTACTGCTGTGATAGTATTGGTAGTGTTTAGGGATGACTCTGTTTTGCCTGTTTGAATTTGTCTCACAGATGGTGAAGTTTGAAGTTGATTATTGAACGAATTAGTTCTGTTTGGTATTTGGCTATCTGGCCTAAGATGGCCAGCTGGTCTTGGCAATGTTTCTAGTCCAGTGTTCTGAATGGAATCCCTCCTTGATGGAGATGATACTTGCCAATGTTGCACCTGGGAAGGATTTATATCAAAAACGTCCACATTGAGGCTATTTCTTGAGGGTGTGATCATATTTGGAGCAAGTTCTGAAAATTCATTTCCAAATGAAGAAGTGCGGCTTGATAACATTTGTATTTGAGGAGATGTAGGACTTTGTTGTCTATGATGGGACTGCGACAAGTATAAAACTGTTGGAGGTTGTTGGAACGTATGGCCAGGAATGCCTTGAGTAACAGGGCTTTTATTCTGAAGGGTTCCATAATTTCCTTCCTGTTGTACCTTGTTTTGGAAAGATGAACTTCTTTGGACAGCATAACCTAAGGAGACATTATTTTCTCCTTGAGCCATTAAATGCTGCCTCATATAATGTGGATTGCTTGACACTTGAGGACTTTGCAATGTAATTGATTGGCCGCTGTGATTTGAAAGAGTGTAATTTATCATTTGAAGAGATTGGCCTGTTTCTCCTTTGGCCGAATATTGTATTTGTTGGTGTTTAATATCACAGCTTGTGGATGGGAATATAGCATTTGATGGAGGATTCTGTCCAACAATTGCAGAGTGAAGTCCTAAGGGAGAGCACCTTTGCCCAGGAGTGTTGACAGTTATAGCTTGTCCAGCAGCAACTAAAAAATTCATATTCGGTGCATTTGCAGCTCCAGAATCTGCTAAATCATACATTGGATTGCCCAACTGGTGATAGGTACACAAAGAGTCATTTGATCCTTCAAAACTTGGCCTACGATCAAGAGGATGTGGTCCAATACTTTTTCCTTAAAATAAACAAATGGGATGGCATTACAATCACAATCTATTTGGTGCAATTATCAAAAGCAGGAAAATAGCTAAACAGAAATCAAGAAAATGAGTCTGTTTATATCACCTTCCAATGTCTGATGCCTTAAAAGGTAGTGGAGATTTGTTTTCTGAAGGAGCATCACATTGAACTCAAAATACTAATTCTGTTTCTATCTCAACAGATTATGCCAGACCCAGAACTCTTTTCTTTTTAAATAATTCAGTGAATTTATTCAGAGAGTAGCTAGGAAAGTTATAGATCTAATTTCTAATATTACCAAATACCTGATGGAAGAGCAGTGCTCCAAAAGCTTGTACCTTCAAATAAACCTGTTGGATTATAACCTAGTGTTGTGTGATTTTTAAACTTTGTCCCACCCCAGTGCAATATCAGCATCTCCACATCAATATTATCTCATTGGAGCAGCAGTGGTTTTGTTACAATTAGTTTTAGCATTCTCAAGACTGGGAATTTCAAATTGGCATTCTGATCCTGATTGCTATTCACTGTTCTTGCTAGAATTGTGCATGCATATGACTGTATGTCAATCTGAGCCACTCCAAACTTTCACAGAACAGGAAAAAAGCAAAATGAGAGACCTAAAGACAAGTCAGCCGTAGGCTGTGTAGGAAGTGGGAAAGCATGCACATTGAAAATGGCTAAAGTTAAAAAGGAAAGTTGTTTAATCCAATAAAACAAATCTAATTTTTTCCTGTGAAACACTTGAAACAATTCAACTTTTTAGTAGTAAACCTGGTTTAATATCAATCTACTCAGTTCCATATGACACGGTGCCTACAACACAATAACATTTTATAGCTCTTCAGTATTTGGGTGAAGGGGCTTAGTAGGGCATAAATCAGATAAGGTACTCATGGTTTTCATTATGTTGAAACTAATTAATGGAAGACTGACAAGCTTTTTCACAAGTATTTTTCACAAGTTCATCATCTATTTTGAAAACCTGTCCACAAATTCCAAAATGGATAAATATTAACAACATCTTGGAAGCAAAGTATTCCAAAGTTTCTTTGTTTCTTCCATTTATAATTGATACTTTATAATGTTCACCCCCAAATCTAAAAACTGGTGGAACTTAGCTCCTAATTTTATTTATTTACTTATTCAGTTTCCTCTGTCTAAAGAAAAGGAGGGGAGATTTAAAGTATGGACTCCTTGTTAGGTTTCAATTCCACAGAGCAACCTCTTCATTTGTCTCACAATTGAATTGGCCAACTATTCAAAAACAGAAATTGCTGGTGAAACTCAGCAGGTCTGGCAACATCTGTAGAAATAAAGCAAAGTGAATGTTTCAAGTCCAGTGATTCTTCTTTAGAACTGTTTGCAGCCAGGAAAAAGTAGTATTTATGCTGAAAACAAAGTTGGGAGAGGAAGGAGGGGAAGGAGAGAGGTGAGTGGAGAGGTGGAGGTGGAGTCAAGTCAGAGACACAGGGAAGGAGAGAGATTGAGAGAGAGAGAGAGAGAGAGAGAGAGAGAGAGAGAGAGAGAGAGAGAGAGTATGGATAGTATGCCAAGACAGAAGAGAAATTGAATAAGTGACAATAAGTGCAAAGAGTAAGAGAGAATGGGTGAGCTATACTGAAGTACTGAAAACAATCCACATAATATGATATTAGGCTTGGAAGTAAGTGGCAATGGATGACTGTGCTAAAAACAACCTTCTCTTAATACCCATCCCCACACCCAGTTCTATTATTACATAGCAGACTTTTAGCAGAGTCACCCATTCTCGCCTGTTCCTAAACCAATTTTCCTAGTTGCTAACAATTCTTATGAAGAGTCACTGGACTTGAAACATTAACTGATTTCTTCCCATTGGTTCTGCCAGACCCACTGAGTTGCACCAGCAATTTCTGTATTTGTTTTAGATCTCCAGCATCTACAGTTCTCTGTCTTATTTTAATGACAAACTATTCAGCTATGAAAGGCACCTCAAGCCTGAACTTGTCATCACTCCACGTTAACACAAGCACTTCTTTCAAAGCTTGTCATGAAGTCTGAAGCAAAAAACAAATGAATGGGAGCAAAACAAATCAGAGGAGAAATTGAAAAAAATGGCATCAAGCCAGCAAAGGTTGAGGGCTTAGATACAAGTATATAGGTTATGTGTTTTTTTTTTGTGTATTTAGTATTTCAGTATCTGAGCAAAACAGAGGAACCTCGATTATCCAGCATTCGATTATCCAAATATCGGATTATCCGGCAAGATCGTAAGGTCCAGAGCTTGGCTAACCTATGTTATCCGGCATTTGATTATCTGAAATTCGATTTACGAATCGAAATACTCCCCGCCCGTGTCCTTCGGAAAATCGAGGTTCCTCTGTATATTCAAGAATGGGAATGCCTGGAGATCAGGAATATCAGAATCAGTAATGCACGAAAAAGCATTTAACATAGTGTTTGTCTAATCTTTCTGTATGGAGGATCACATTTCGAGTTTTCACTCATCCAGGAGGTCAGTGAGCAAATTTTAAAAGATTTTGTACAATGATAAATGTGGCTTTTTTAAAATTCTAAAATAATGAATTCTGGCCATCACAAAGTGCCAAGCACCAGAATCACTCAGAAGAGGCTCTTTGACCCAATGAGTCTGCACTGACAAAAAAAACGTAACTGTCTCACTTCCCATCACTTGGCCCATTGCCTTGAATGTTGACATTTTAAGAGCTCATGCAAGTACATTTTTAAAGGTTGTGAGGTTTTCTGCTTCAACTACTCTCCCAAGCAAGGCATTCCAGATTCCCACCATCTTCTGAAAGGTTTTTTTTCCTTAAATCCCTTCTGACGCTCTCATCTTACACCTTAAAATTATGCTCACTTGTTATTGACCCTTCAACTAAGAGAAACAGTTGCTTTTTTTCCATTCTGTCCATGTCCCTCAATCTTAAATGTCTCTCCTCTCAGCCTTTTCTGCTCTAAAGAAAACAACCCTAGCTTATCCAGTCTCTCTTCATAAGAAAACTGCTCTATTCCAGGCAGCATCCTGATGAATCTTCTCGGCATCCTCTCCAATGCAAGCACATCCTTTCTATACTGCAGTGACCATAACTGCGCAAACTACCCCAGCTATGGCCGAACCAAAGTCCTGTATAGCTCAAAGATAACTCCCTGTCCTTCTAATCTATGCCTTGATTAATAAAGGCAACAGTACTGTAACCTTCTTTAACTACCCTGTCAACCAACCTGTCTGCTAACTTCAGGGGTCTGTAGGCAAGCACTCCAAGATCCCTCTGTTCCTCTGAGGTTCGAAGTGTCCTGTGATTCATTGAGTACTAGGTTGTTATGTTACTTCTTCCAAAGTGCATCACCTCACACTTACCAGGGTAAATTTCCATCTGCCCATCTGACCAATCAATCAAACTATATCACCCTGTAACCAAAAACATTGTTCCTCATTGTTGACCACCCAATCAATCTTAGTGTCATCGCAAACTTATTTATCGACATCCCCCACCAACATTTTCTTCTCTGTCGTGTATATAAGAAAATCTAATGGACCCAGCACTGATCCTTCTGGCATGCCATTGGTCACTGGCTTTCAGTCACACAAACAACTTTCACCAACTCCCTCAGTCTCCTACCATTAAGCAAAGTTTGGATCTAACCTGTCAAGATCTGACCTTCTTTATCAATCTCCCATGTGGGACCTTGTCAAAGGCTTTGTTGAAATCCATAAAATCTACATCAACTGCAAAACCTCATCTACACATCTGGTCATCCCATCAAAAAATTCAAATCAAACTTGTTAGGCATGACCTCGCCCTGACAAACTCATGCTTACTATCCATGATCAGGTTTTGCCTCTTCAAGTGAAAATTAATTCTTTCCTTCAGAACATTTACCAACAACTTGCCTCCACTGATGTAGGACAAATTGTTTGTATTTCCCTGGTTTAAGTCCACCACCCTCCTTGAAAAGTGGAACATCATAAGCAGTCTTCCAGTCCTCTGACATCTCCAGAGGCCAGACAAGCATTGAAAATTTGGGTAGGAGTGTCTGTAATTTCCCTCATCTCCAATCACAGCCTGGAATGCAACTCATCTGGACCTTTGGATTTATCCATTTTTAAGCCCACTTAAATCTTCTCACTTCCAAGTCAAACTGCTTAGACCCTCACAGACCCTCTTCCTGAATAATATACCTACATTCTCCTTCTCCAAAATGAAGACAGATGTGAAGTACTCATTTAACACCACCCTAAAGTCTTCCGACTCCACACACAGATTGCCCTCTTGATCCCCAATAGGCCCTCCTCTTTCCCTGGTTATCCTCTTCCCCTTGATACGTTTGTAGAATATATTTGGATTCTCACTCAGCTTCTCTGCCTCTGGTTTATCATGCACTCTCTTTGCTCTCTTAATTGCTTTCTTAAGATCCCCCTGCACTTTCTGTACACCACAAAGCCTCCATTGATTTGCTCCCTGTTGAAGGTCTCTCTTTCTTATACAGTCCAGAATATTTTAGACATTCAGGGATCTCTGGAGTTGTTGCTCCTACATTTACTCCTAAATGGAAGATTTTGAGCTTGCAATCTCACCAATCCCATTTTGAATGCACTCTCCTGTTTGGTTGTAGATTTGCACAGAAGTAGTTGCTTCAATCTACTTAATAAAATCTTCATTCCTCAAGCAAAAGCCTTTTTTTTTGGTTCGGAAAGAGTACAATTGGTAGCATAGGTACATGTACACACAGACACACACTCCCTTACAAGTGCATGTTTCTCAAAACCTCACTTGTACTCTCAAAACCTCCCACACTCACTCCCATTGTATGATATCAGACAGACTTTGAACAGATCTAGCAATTCAAAACTGGGTATCCATAAGCTCCTTTCAATAACAATCTGTGATGTCACGCCAGTGATGGGAAGAAAACACCAAGAATCAAGCTCGAGCCACAGTCACAACATTATGTAAAAGTGTTGATTCAATTACCAAAATGGCCAATTAGTTCTCTTTTGTACTACTCTTCAGAATAAAAATAGGTACATTTGGGATTTTGGATGATGAGAAAGTAGGGAGGTAGAAGTCCACATAGGTGTTGCATCTCCTGTGCTTGAACTAAAAGTTATCACAGAAAAGGAAGGAGGAGATGGAGGTTACTAGGAGTGGGAGCACAGTGAAGTTTCAAAGTTATTACAGTGGTTTGTCAGACCTGCTGCCAGCTCATGGTTGAACTACTTCTGGTAAAAAATCTTAAACAAACAATCAGCCACTAGCAGAATAGCTTCCCGGATTTCCCACTTGTGCTCAGATTCACCCAAAGCTAGTAAACCGGGAATAGAAAGCCATACTCATGTATTCTTTGTAACTCTCAATGTAAGAAATTTAATTTTGTTTTAAACAAATAGCACTAAATTTACTTAACTTAATTGATTCTGTGAATTTACCTGATGTTTGCTTAATTACTCTTACGATCTGTTCAGTCCGAGGGTCCAGATAGCCCATCTTACTTATGAAGTCTAGAGCAGCTTCTATGCTTCTGCTGCCAGTCTGCTTCAGTGCTCGGATTGCCATTTCCTAAAAGCACAAACAATTTAAAATGAGAAACTAAAATTATAACTTTCAGATTGACATGACAGACAATAGCTACAATTGGATAACAGTTATAATGTGAATAGGTGGCATTTTCAACTGCTGCAGATTGGTAAATTCCCCAGCAAGATATTTTTAACTCCCTACATTATGTTCAAAAAGAGTGATTCAGAACCAGTCTGTAGAACGTAGAAGTATCTGGTACGAAAGGAGGGAAGTTGCACTGAACCTTTATAATGCTCTGGTATGCCCCACTTACAGCATTGCCTCCAGTTCTGTTCCACAGTTCAGGAGAGATGTAAAGGTCTTTGAGAATGTGCAGAGGAGATTTGCCAAAAATAATTCTAGGGATGGTGGGTTAGAGGTGGGATTACAAGACTGGAGTGAAAAAGCTAGGGTTATTCTCCTTTGATCAAAAGAGATTGAGAGGAGATGAGAAACATTATGAGAGGCTTAGATAAGATAGACAAAGAAAATTTTGTCCTATTAGCTGACAGTACTGGGATCAAGGGACACAAATTTAAAATTCTGAACAAAAGATGCAGGGGAATATCAGGAAGAACTTTCTTGTCGGTTAAAAAGAGAGACTAAAAAGTGGTGGAGTTACAGGAGGACATAGTTCATTTTGAGTCTCCAATTAGTGAGATACCTGAACGGCATTGCTGCAACAATCTTGAACATCTGGGATAGGAAAAAAAATATTTTCAGCTTGCATTTCATAAACATTACAACTATATTTAGCCTACAACAAGACGTGGTAAAGAAAAACAGTAATAGTGGAAAGGGTCATGGAGACCAGACTGGGGGCACCATCTCTATTTCTAATTGACAATGGAGACGAGGAGCACTTACTGAATGTTGAACACAGGAGTGTGCGTGAAAATATAAGCATTGTGGTATTGAGCAGGGTAGCTGAAAGGCCTTTTTAGTTATGGAGTGTATGAAATATACCATGCAGTAATGGATGAGAGATTTCGTAAAATCCTAGCAGACCAAACAATTTGTAAATTAACATCTGCCCTCCCATGGGCAGTCCATATAAAGAACGTACTATGAATGGTTGAAGGTTAGCATACCAATTGGTTTTTGGGAGTAATCCAAATATTACTCAGTTATAAATGATTCTAACATGGGAAAGGATGACAATAAACTCCACCATTTCTGGATGCTATGCATGCTGACAGAAAGACATTCTTTAAGATTGAAGTTTCAAAGAAAATTCAGCAAACCTTTAGCAGTATATAAGATCAACAGAAAGGAACGTTCAAAATGGAAAAGAGTAGAAAAATTAGAAAGATCCAGATAAAGTAATAGGTAGTGTTGAAAATACCGTGAGTTTAAAAGCACAGAAACCAAATTGTTAGGGTGCATTCCTCAAGATTACACATTTACAGAATCTTAACAACAGAGAAACTGCTCAAGTACTATCCATTTTGCACGCACAAATGCTGAATAATTAGGACGATAATGAGCTGATGTAGTATAGACCAAGTGATACACAGAGAACATAGTAAAACTATTTGTCATAGAGAAGAACAATAAACAATTAGCATAAAGTAATATATACACTAGAAGTGCCAAATGAATATCATCATTGTAGGGAGAGCATCCGACACCGTTGGAAAATACAAACATTGGCTTAATAGGCCATGAAATCGTAAGGTTTATGAACACAACTAACTATTCAAACCAAGTCAAGTCTGTTCCACCATTCCATGAGGTAATGGCTGATCTAATAGACTTCAACTCCCCTTACTGATTGAAAATCCACCTATCTCAGCCTTGAATATAAACAGCTCAGCCTTGACTGCTCTCTGTGGTAAAGAATTCCATGGATTCACCACCCTCAAAAGAATTTCTCCTCATCTCAGTCTTAAATAGGTGACCCTCACTCTAAAATTATGTCCTCTGGTCTTGGACTCTCTCAAAAGCAGGGGGGACAATCACTGCATTCAGTCTGTCAAGCCCCCTAGTAATCATACATGTCTTGATAACTTCCAGATCCATTTTCAGCATTCATTCTACAAGATCTGTGGATTGGCAAAATGAGATAAGGATATAGAAGGCCAGAAAATGTAGAATGACTCAGATGTGAACATGACCCTAGAAAAGGATCATAAACTTATAAATGCAATTCTGATCATTGGAGGAGATCTTGTGGTAATCACACTGAACAAGGTAGGAGGGTGAATGAACCTGAACTTTGACAAGAACAAAGACTATGGAACAGACTTGAAATTCCATGAGATGTAGAAGCCTTTATAATCAAAAGTTTTAGTAGCTAGAAACAAATTAAAACAAGTTGATAAAGGATTCCAAACAAGCAGTTGAAGAGCTAGAAGGAATTTGGTGTCTAAATGGAGGTACCAGATAGGGGACAGCCAACATTATTGTACAAATGGATATACAGAGAAAAGGTACTCCCCAATGGGACTTACCCACCTATTCCAGGGGTGTGTAATTACATCTCTGAATAGGTTGATGACAAAATATCAGTTGACATAAATGGGGATCAGTGGATGGCTCTTGTGGTGCAAGTGTCCCTACCTCTAAGCCAACAGGCGTGGGTTCAAGTTTTACTTACTCTAGAGATGGGATAATATCATCTCTGATCAAGTTGATTAGAAAATATCTAAAGGAATGGGGCTGGGCTAGGCTGTGGAAGCAACTGCAAAACTGATTAGTTTTAATTAACTAACCATCCAAAAATGTCTTCGCTTCTCACTATGTGTTTTGGATTGACAGTTTACATTGCAAACAACTGGACTTACTTCTTAAAGACAAAGAACCTTATTAAAGGGATGGTACACTTAGTCTACAAATGCTGATGAAACCAACACTAAGTTCTTTGGTGGATGAGAGATGACTTGTAACCAAGTAACAACTCAGAGAGGATTGCTGGATTCTCTAATGCAACACTGGAGGCTTTAGTCTAGGAAGTAAACTGGGAGTAATCATTCTCCATGGCAGTCAGGAGGCTCTAAAGGTGAAAGGAGAAGAGATGTGAAAACCATCAAAACTAATAAGAAAAGTACTTGTGATGGGGGCAATCAAAAGACAGTTTTACAACAGCCATTTTGCTGAAATATCTTCTCCAAATCAGGATCATGTGAATGCACAGTGCAAAAGTGAGAGGGCTCCAAGGTGCTAAAGCAGAGTGAAAACTCAAAAAAAGGAAATCAAAAATGAAACTGGAAAAAGCCATTGCACAAGCAATATATTAAGGCATTTGGCAATTGAAGGCAAACACTCACTGCAAATGAAAGGCTGCAAATGAGTAAAAGCAAAAACTGGCTATCATTCATTGACCTTTCACGAGAAGGGAAATGAAGATTTACTAAATGCGGTTTGCTTTTTAGGAGGGGCGTTAATGCACAAACTATGTAAGACCATTCACGTACCATTGTGGAAGTTAATGACTTCGGGATGAAAGCATTATGCAGGCTAAACCTACCAATATTTAAGAGTTGCGTTGCAGAGGTTAACGAGGGTCATTTGTCATCTCTGATCAAGTTGATTAGAAAATATCTATAGGAATGGGGCTGGGCTAGTTACATTTAGGAACAAATTACTGCAGATGCTGAAACCTCAGCTGAAAATAACAAATGACAGAGATCACAGCGGGTAAGACAGCATCCATGGAGAGAGAGAGCAAGAGAGAGAGCAAGATAATGTTGCGAGTCTAGATGACTCTTGATCACAGCATCACTTAAGCTCTTCAAAACACAAACCACTCAATCTGATATTAAACAAAAATCTCTGAACTGACAGCCAGACTTCTCCAACCACTCGGATTCATGACAGCCCATAAATCGACAGCCACGCTAAGACAACATCCCACCAGAACAAAAAACCCTATACCCATCATGTGCCAGATAAACGTAATTTACAAGATTCCATGCAAAGACTGCACAAAACACTATATAGGACAAATAGGCAGACAACTAGCAATTTGCATCCATGAACACCAAGTAGCCACTAAATGCCACAACCAACTCTCCCTAATTGCCATACACACAGATGACAAGGACCACAAATTTGACTGGGACAACAGTGATCATAGGACAAGCTAAACAAAGGACAGCCAGAGAACTTCTAGAGGCATGGCACTCATCTGCGGACTCTCTCAACAAACACATAGCCCCAGACCCAACATACCAGCCGCTACAATGAACAACTGAAACCGGCAACCAGAAGCAGCAGGAATGAAACCAAATAAACTCTAGAAGACACAGTACCGCAGCGCTTCACAGGAGGGTTCAAAGCACTGAAAATGTCACCTAGACAGGGGATGAAACGTCTGCAAATCAACTTCCCAGCTCGGCAAACATACCCACAACCATGGCAGCATACTTATAAGTCAAAATCTCAGTACATTCATGCCATCTGGAGGAACCACTAAATCCAGCATGAGCAGAAAAGACCAATGAGAGATACAATTAGAGATAAGAGGGTCAGGGCCTTATAGCTATGGACAAGCAAGCAGTGCATGATGAGGGGAACCAGAGTCCTCAACACTGTTGACCATTCTACCAAGCAGAAGGCATTGCAGTTACATGACCCATGAGCAAACTACAATGCCAGAGGCATCTATATGTGACTAGGACACAACTGCTCACATCTGTCAATCCCTGCAAGCAGATCTATAGCCATTTAACATGGGAGCCATGTTTTGCGCAGTTGCTCATAGGATCTGCACTGACCTCTAGTTTCAGAGCTGCTGCCACACATGGACCTAGGAGATCCATGCAGCAGAAAAAAATAATTAGCGGAAACGCTGCATGTGAGGCAGTGCTACAAAACTGGAGATCACAGCTGCACAAAACTTCCTTGCCACCAACTCATTTTAAAAAAACATAGAACATCAAAGAAACTCAGCAGGTCTGGCAGCATCTGTGGAAAGAGAAACATTGTTATGGTTTTGAGTCCAGTGTGACCCTTCAGTTTGTTGCAAATCTCAACTGAGAATTTGTAAGGCAATTCAAATCAGCAGCCTCAAGTGTGAACGAGAGTTCACTGATCTCTGTGAAAGGAAATCAATAGTTTATTTAGTTCACCACAAACCCAGAAAGCCAAGGTGCCAGAGTGGTCAAATTTGCAGCCATTGTTGAGTTCTCTCAGGGCAAAGGGGCCATTAAGTGCAAACATGAAATGCTCAGAGGTTCATGGCATCATCTAGCTAGGTTTCTGAACAGGAAATCTAAAGACTGCATCAATGTCTAGCTTGTTTTTGATCACAGACAACAAGTTGCCACAATGTTATATACTGCAGTTCTCTGCCCCATCTCTGCAACATTATCTCCAGGGATGGTCATTGGTGTCAATCATGGCTAATGAACCATGTGAGCTACTCAGATTGATGCCAAATTGTGCTATAATGTTCCCAATGCATCCAGTAGAGCTGTCACAGAACAGATAATTGGTCTTCAATGCTTCTGTTGCCTGGACTACTGAGATGCATTACAGTATTTGTCAGACAAAATCTGCAGAATAGTGACTGCTTGCTGCATAGTATACAACATAGCTCAATGATGGGGGGAGAACTTAGATGAAGGGGACTACACTAGACACTGTTCTGTCAGCTGGGAACAAGTGGAGTTTACCTGAGATGTTGAGGGAGGCTAACACTGATGCTGAGAAAGCCAGGGCAATTGTCAAATAGTGAGACGAGTTGGTAGGAAGGAAGCTTTCCAGAAGCTATCAGTGGGATGGGATCAGGGGGATGGGCGAGAGTGTATGTTGGGTCAAGCGGGACCCTATTGGTAGGGAGGATAGTTCAGGCCAGTGTGGGCAAGCATGTCTGGTCAACAGTGAGTATCTTGTACGTGCTGCTTCAATGGCTCTCATCAGAATACCTGGGCCATTGACTTCCTGGGGGATTACAGATACAGATCAGTGACTGGATTACAGACCGATATTTTTCCTTCTCTGACCAATGCAAAAGCTCTGAGGTTCATGGTTTCACAATTATTAGAACTCTTTGAATCAGCTAATTCACGCAAGAGTTGAAACGGAGTTGTTCCCAGTTTGTATGTTTTACCTGTTCATTGCATAAACACTTTCAGTCAAATCAGAAATAATTATTTCTGTATGTGCTCTATTATAGTATAGATCTGTGATGCAATTAATGTCAATACAGCATAAATACGCAAGATTGAGAATATGATCATGAATAGAGCCTGTCATGAATAAGGACAGCTCTAAAGCATTAGATCTCCATGTTCCCATGAAGGATTGCATTAACAGTGACACTTTAATGTTTGGATTAATTAGATGATCACCTTATTTTGGTGCATGTCTATATTGCAATGGAACTCTCATGCATGTTAAGGGCAAAGCTTCTGGAAAAGGTGTTTAAATCAAACATGCAGAAGGCTGTTTATTGCTACTTACTCAGAGTTTATAGATTAGATATTAAGTCTCATTCTTTTAAGGTTTAATATGGTATTTTTGAAAGGGTTTATCTGCCAGTTAGTATACAACACTGGATACTCTACTTAGAATGAGATCTGGTAAAAACTTACAACCAAAACACTCAACTTTTTCTTCAAATAGTTGTTTCTTACAACTTTTTTTCTCAGATTTCATTACTTGCAGACCTTTTAAAAACATCTATCTTTTATTTTCCAAACCTAGTAGTCCAATGAGCATTTGTCCAAAAATTGACGGATGCACAGACCCAGCCTACACCTTTTTATGCTGACATAGAAAATACAGAATCAGTTCTGGCAGCTCATCATCATAGCTGAAACTTGCAGTCCAATTACTGGATTCACAGCCTTTTGGAGGTAAATGCAGGAAATTGGAGATCTCTGATGACACTTGAGACAGCCTACAATTCTGAGAGAGCAGTAAACAACAGGGAGTGTTCAAAGGGATAAAAAGGCCCTTAAATTCTCTAATGCTGCCTAGAGATATTGATCCAGGATAGCAAATCCTCTTCGCTGGAAGTGGGAGTAAATGAGAAAGCCCTCCAGACCAGAACACTACGGAAAAGACATCACAGAGAGCCTATTTACCAATTCATGGCTGAAATGTCATAAAAAGATTTGTTGGTCTCAGCAAAGTTGTCAATTTAAGAATACTATATTTAAAACTGAGATCAACAACACTTTTGGACACCAAGGGAATCAGGAGATGGAGTTAGGAGGGCAAAGTAGAGTTGAGGCAGCTGATTGGCCTGTGATCTATTCCTGTTCCTATAATGATCTAAATATTCAGAATTATATCACTCACCTTATTTAAATCTACCCAACTAGAAAAAGTGAGCACTGCAGGTGCTGGAGATCAGAGTCGAGAGTGTGGTGCTGGAAAAGCACAGCAGGTCAGGCAGCATCCGAGGAGTAGGAAAATCGACATTTGGGCATAAGCACTTCATTAGGATGAGGGGTTTATGATGAAGGGCCTTTGCTCAAAACGTTGATTCTCCTGCTCCTCGGATGCTGCCTGACCTGCTGTACTTTTCCAGCATCACACTCTCGACAGAAATCTACCCAAGTCAACCCAAGTTACAGAACCACAACTCATAACACTTTCCTTCTTCCCAACCCTTTCTTCACTCTCCTACTATTACTGGACTACATCCTAGAATCATAGAAATCCAACAGTGTGGAAGTAGGCTATTTGGCCCATCGAGATCATGCTGAACCTCAAACAGCATCCCACCCAGATCCAGACCCTTGCCGTATCTTCCTGAGATAATCGACCTAGCCTGCACATCTCTGGACATAATGGGCAATTTAGCATGACTATGTCACCTAATCTGTACGTCTTTGGACTGTGGAAGGAAACCAGAGCATCCAGAGAAAACCCATGCAGACAGGGAAAATAAGCAAACTCCACACAGACTTGACAGTCACCTGTGGGTGGAATCGTACCTGGGCCCTGACACTGTGAGGCAGTAATGCTAACCACTGAGCCGCCATGTTGCCTAAATTTAATCCACTTACTTCTTCTCATATCTGAATCCCCAGTGCCACTTCACAAAGAGGGCAATTTTCCACAAGATGATACATTGTCTGAACTGACCTAAGCAAGCACCCAACTTAAGATTGAAATTGCAGTTACTTTAGAAGTTATAGGAACAGGAGTAGGCCATTCAGCCTCTCAAACCAGTGCTGCCATTTAATGAGATCATGGCTAATCTGTGGCCGAACTCTATATACCTGCTTTTGGCCTATATTCCTTTAATAACTTTGCTTCACAAAAATGTATTTATCTCAGATTTAAAATTAACAACTGATTCAGCAGCAACTACCTTTTATAAAAGAGAGTGCCAAACCTTTACCACTATTGCATATGGAAGTGCTTCCTAACATGAAGCATCGGTGGCTGAGAGTCACTTTATACAGGTTTATAAAATCATGTGGGACATAAATATGGTGAAATAGCCAAGGTCATCTTCCTAATGTGGGGTGACCAGAACTAGAGGGCATAGCTTTAAGGTGAGAGGGAAAGATTTAATAGGGACCAGAGGGCAACCTTTTGATGCAGCAGGTGATACATGTACGATGCAGAGCTGCCAGAGGAAGTGGTGGAGAGGAGTACAATTACAACATTTAAAAGACATCTGGATGGGTATTTGAACAGGACAGGTGTAGAGGGATATGGGCTAAATGCTGGCAAATGGGATTAGGTCAGATTAGGATATCTGGCAACATGGACGGGTTGTACTGAACAGTCTGTTTCTGTGCTATTCCCATCTCTCCTAAATGGTCCAGCTCTAATTTTTAAGAACATGGCGCCTTGTTCTTGACTCTCCAATCTGTTTATCTTTATCTACCCTGTCTTTTTCTGATAATATCTTGGAGACTTCAATCAGACGCCTTTATCTTCTAAATTCTCGAGAAAATAGGCTTAATTTGAATAATTTGTCCTTATATCTTAATCTCTGAAGTCCAGTTATAATTCTTGTTAACCTTCACTGTATTCCCTCCAAGGCAAATATATCCTTCCTGAGGTATGGTGCCCAGATCTACTCTTAGAATGCTAGGTGGATCTAACCAGGGTTTTGTATAGCTGCAGCATAACTTCTGCATCTTTGTACTCCCGCTTTCTAAACATAAAAGCCAGCAATCCATTAGATGACTTGATTATTTTTTGCGCCTGTTTGTGGCATTTTAAAAATCTATGCATATGAAACCCCCCCCCCCCCCAAGTCTCTTTGGACAGCCACTGTATTTAACTTCATATCATACAAAGTACCCTGATTTCTTCATTTTCAGTGTAAAATGACACTTGCTTACATTGCTAGACATGGGGTCTTCACATGGTGAATCACAAGATCAAAGGTTAGAAAAGGAGCGTAGGCACCACAGGTACCAGACTGTTATGTATCAACTTTGAACATCCAGACTATCCAAGGTGGTTCTGAGGAATACACAGAAAATGCTAGGTATGATGGGTAGTCTGTGCAGAGTGGATGGAATTATTGAAGAATCTAGCTCTAACTTACAGAAGAGCTTTGCACAGAATGTGGACAGCATTCTGTCAAGCATGGAGCAAAAGGTAAGCTTCATGCACACACCGAATGGAGTCTCTGACAGCTACTAAGTTTGCTGGAGGGGCCAATGTTAAAAGAAACTTTCATGCTGTCACTTCCATCCTCCACTCTTGTTCTCATGCAGAGCCTTAAGAACAGAAACTGGGCTTTGGTTCCATCTGTCATGCCTCCTTTTCTCTTAAGATAACATAATGTTTGCTCTCCATCATCCACTCAGCCAAAGCCCTTGTTCACTGTTGCAGAGCTGGTTGGGTCAGAACTGGTCAGTCACATCTAATGTCTGTAGGCTAGATTTGGTGTCTTCACACAGTGAATCACTAGTAGATGGGCACTCAAGGCCCAGAACAATGTTATTCTAGTTAACTGTTATTCAAATCTGAAACGATTTGTTAATTAGTACTTATGGTTTTTCCAAAATAAAATGCTATGGATGATGGTAATCTGAAATATACACACCCATGCGAACTATAATTGCTGGAAATACCCAGCAAGTCAGGGCAGCATCTGTGGAGTGAAAGAGTTAATGTTCAGATTGATGACCCTTCATCAACTACTGTTCTGTCAAAAAGTCACTGGCCAAAACATTAACTCTCCACTGATGCTGCAGGCTGCCTGATCTACTGATCCAGCATTTTTAGCTCTTAATTATTTTCTTTGTGGTTAAGCATCTGTATTCATATTGTAGGTAATTGACTGTACTTTTACTTTGACCATAAATATTTTGAATTTTTCCAGATCCCACAAGTGCATAGACAATTGTTTTGAACATTCTAGTCTATTCTAGGCAATGTGAAACAATGGCAATTATGTTTTGTCAAGAACTCAGTTTAAGTAACTGTATGGCAAATTGGTATGTAAGAAATTGTACTACAAGCTTGTTAGATGCTTCACTTTTGAACTTGTCCGAGATGCAGTTTTTAAAAAAAGCAAAGTCTGATAAGTGAACAATTTTTGACTGTTTGCTAGGCTGGGTAATGATGAGAGATCTACAACATCATAACTCTTGAATACTTAAACACCAATTACACAAAGTGACAAGGTTAACTTTAAAATAGTTTTAGTTTCGTCTTACAGATATTCTTCTGTGTTTAAAATGCTACTTCAGATGGAGGACCTCTCTAAAGTATGTATTCTTCACCTTCATATCATACACAGTGAAACAGAGAGCCTGACCAGGTAAGGGACCACAGGCAAATCCAATCCAAACCATAGCCAAATTATATGAAAAATATTTCACTGTAGAACACTGAAAAATAACAGAGTAGGAACATTGGCAGTCTCCAGAGTACAATTTTTGTATTTTCAAATTTCCTTCTTCAGGGGTTGCAGTAGTTCACTGTAAGAATCTCCCAAATGATATTATTTAATTGCACAACTTTTGCTTGAAAATTGGTAAACACATTCCAGCTTCGTTGACTACCTCCACATTTAATCAAATACAAAGCAATTCAGCAGAAATAGTTATGCTTGTGTGCAAAAGAAAGTGAAACAAAACCAATCTTTTTGTACAGGTGTGCATATTTACACTTCATTTCCCTTCTATGTGTTCAGCTGATTGTTGATTAGAATTATACAAGAACATATATCTGTCAACACATTAATTGCTGCTTACTTGCATCCAATTACTTTGCAAAAGTTTTGATAACTATTTCAAAAATGCCACTGTGTATGTATTAGGAGTCTACTAGTTGCAATATTGAACTATCATTGCACAATTTAATTACAAAAATATTTTACCTAAAAATACTGATTTCATTGGCAATTGAAATAGAATTTGATTTCTTTAATGATTTTTAAAGTGAATATTGCACTCATCAACAGGCTATTACTGGTAAATGAAGAAGCCCCTGTGATACAAGGCTGATATATTACCATCACTTCTATGATCTCAATGCTAGAAAGTGAAATTGCTAAATTAGGAATACTTTCTGTGCTATTTTGAAACTGACCAAACTTATATAAGAATTTTACTCACCATAGAGAGGAAACATTGTTACAAGTCTTGGCTCGATTGAACCAAGGCACCAGAAATGATGGGCACCAGAAATGATGGGCACCAGAAATGATGAGCTGGAATCTAACACAAGTTAGGTAACTCGCCCCAGAATTTCTTTATCTCTCTCAGTACATTTACTATAAAACTGAAATAGAGTGCCTGGAACTTAGAGAAGCCCGACATGGAACCATGAACTCAAAACTTATAAAAAAGTTTTACAATAAAACAATTGGCCACAAAATGGCCCAAAGGCAGGAATATGCCAGGGAACCAGCATGCCGACTAATGCTAGAAAACTTTGGGCTGATCCACTTCCAAATCTGCTTCCTCATGCAAACAGAATGTTCTGCCCATTAGTTCAAAGATTTAATGCAGAATGGCTCTAAATCCTGCTATAAGAAGTACACTAAAGGCAGGCAGTCAAATTTTGAAACATGAGTCACTCTCCAGAAAAGGTCTGTTGCAAACAACAAGGGATCACCGACTGAATTAACATAGTAACTGGCATCCAAATGTGGGAGAAGCTTGAAGTTATAAAAGGGAAATCATGGAGTTTATCAATAAATCTAATTTGGGACCTGCTGCATTTTCTTAGAGGTGCCATTTGCAGCGCTGTACAGAATCAGCGTGCTTTAGCATACTTTCCACTCTTCAGTTCCCTTACAAATGAAAATAGTTGCCAAGGAACAGCAAATGAATATTGCAGGCCAGAAACATTATTTTTCCAACGGAGTCAGTGGCTGTGAATATATTATTTCAAATAGCAAAAATAAAATCATTTCAAGTCACCGTTGAAATAGAACGGCAACAGTTACAATTACTGTATTATAAAAAGATTAAATTGCCAAATTTCCAAACCACCCTCAAGATTTGGAACTTCAGGTGGAGATTGCAAAGAGACAATAGTGCTTGCTTTAAGATCATCCCATGCTATTCAAGAGTGACTAATATTTTATGCATGTTATCTATTTCTGTTCACATGCCATTCATGAAATTAACACTGCTCTTGGAAACAAATTTCCAGGTTCACCCATGTGCACATTCCCAGATAGGAGTATATCCTCCAGATATCGGATTAGGAAAGAGTTGTTGTGTACTACTGCAAGACTAAAAAGATAAATTCTAAACAGCTTCTGGGCTTAGAGGCTGCTATCAAAAAAAATTTCTGCTCCACTTTGCTGGTTAACAAAAAAAGGTTAGCATTCCTAAGACCCTTCTTGACGTGGAGCACTCAATTGCTCAGGAAAATCTTCTCTGGAGCTGTCTGCCTCACAGAAATCCTAGACATAAAGAATGAGGCATTTTTAGATCACCCTACATTATTCACACGATACCCCTGGAAACGTGTGGCAAGTATAAAGTAGCCTTTGTCTTCAGAGAATAGGAATTGCGAAATCATGTTGCGATTATATAGGATATTGGTTAGGCCACTATTAGAATATTGCATTCAATTCTGGTCTTTCTGCTATAGGAAGAATGTTGTGAAAATTTAAAGGGTTCAGAAAAGATTTACAAGTGTGTTGGCAGGGTTGGAGAGTTTGAGCTTTAGGGAGAGGCTAAATGGACTAGGGCTATTTTCCCTGGAACATCAGAGGCTGAGGGGTGACTTCATTGAAGTTTATTAAGTTATTATAGGCATGGGTAGGATGAATAGCCAAGCTCTTTTTCCTAAGGTAGGGGAACCAAACACTGGAGGGCATAGGTTTAAGGTGAGAGGGGAAAGATTTAAAAAGGGACTCAAGGGGCAACTTTTGCGAAACAGAGGATGATATGTGCATGGAATGAGTTGCCAAAGGAAATGGTTGAAGCTGGTACAAATACAACATTTGAAAGGCATCTGGATGAGTATGTGAATAGGAAGAGTTGAGGGCCAAATGCTGGCAAACAGGAGGAGATTAGATTAATTTAGGATATCTGTTCGGCATGGACGAGTTGAACCAAAGGGTCATGCTGTACAGTTCAATAATGCTGTGAAATAGCTTTCAAAATGAAGAATGTTGGTCCCACTGTGGGACAACGAGCAAAAATCTCAATATTTTAGAAGATACTGAATTCCCAATTTCACTTGAGTCACTTGGAAAGGTGCTGTGCAGCAAGGAGACAACTTAAGGTTGCTAAGCAAAGGAAACGTCATCCGAGCAATGTCAGGTGGCACAGTGGTTAGCATTGCTGCCTCAATGCCAGGGACCCAGGTTCGATTCCAGCCTTGGGTGACTGTCTGTGAGAACTCCACACATTCTCCCTGTGTCTATGTAGGTTTCCTCCCGTAGTCCAGCGATGTGCAGGCTAAGTGAATTAGCCACTGTAAATGTGGTGTTATAGATCTAGATGTGATGCTGGGTTTGGAGGTCAGTGCAGACTTGATGGGCAAAATGGCCTTTTCCCATACTGCAGAGATTCTATGATGTGGCTGATTGAAGAGTATCCTGGCATAATTCTGAAAACTTTACTCTCTGCTTACCATGAATAGTGCAACAGGACTAACCTAACGCGGAATATATTTAATTGTGTATGAATTATCACCCTACTGTGAATAATGAAAGAATGAACTTTTATTAGCATTTCATTCATCAATCAATTAGCAATTCATAGTCTCCACAAACAACCCCAATGTTGTAGTTCTGACTATACTTCACAAATTACATGTACAGTTAGTTTATTAGGCATTCCACAGCCTAACAACTTTTATTTTGTCACTTAAAGTCAAGAACAGCAATGAGAGGATGAAATATCCCAAGTGAAGTTTTCTATGCATTGAGAGGGCATTTGAGAATTATTGACAGTTTACACAGAGCTGGCCACATGACATTTCACAGAGCCAACCAGTAAACAGAAGAGTTAGTTAGTTTACCATTAGTTTAGCAGCAAAGTACGGTCTGGTGCCAGACTATTATTCTGAATACATTGTATAACAAATACTGCCCTCAATAGTTAACCTTGTAAGTGCTGCATTAGTCCTTCTTCACACAACCTAGTGACATCAGGAATTTGATGACTATATTTTCTGCAAGGTGTTTAGTATTGTATCTCTATTTAGAGTCATAGAGATGTACAGCACGAAAACAGATCCTTCATCCATGCCAAGCAGATATCCCAACCTAATCTAGTCTATTTACATATTAGAGAATTCAAGATCTAACAAGGTAGAGAAAGATTCCTAACAGTTTTCTTAGTTTCAAATTGCAGAAATGGGTACGTTATTGTAGCATTCTTCAATTGCAAGGTCATCATCCACGGCAGCAAGGTACACACTTTGTCATGCATAAAACTCCTAGTTATTTTATATTTTTTTCCCTTGACAAAAATCAAGGAAGGCAGCATCCCTGATGAGCAAAGCAAAGTAAGACATGACAACTTCTAACAAATCTGACATCTTCACACAGTTATTTGCCTTCGACGACATAGACTTTGCACATTTAGCATAGAGTCATAGACAGAGTCATAGAGATGTACAGCTTGGAAGCAGACCCTTCGGTCCAACCCGACCAGATATCCCAACCCAATCTAGTCCCACCTGCCAGCACCAGGCCCATATCCCTCCAAACCCTTTCTAATTGCAAGCTTTTACTGTTCAGAATAAGTTTGACCAATTTACTACAGGATGATTATGCAGGTGAATGCTGTCTTTTGCACTTTATAGAACTCTGCAATGGGAGAACTGAAAATGCTGGAAATATTCAGCAGATCTGACAGCAACTATGAAGAGAAAAGACAGAGTTAAAAGCTCAGGTCTGTGAACTTTTATGAGAACTGCTGAACATTTCCAGCGTTTTATGTTTTACTTCAGATTTCCAACATCTGCAGTTTTTGGCTTTTGAGTTGTGGTTTTGTTGTGCTGTCAAACTGAATGAACTCCTGTTTTCATAGTTATAGAGTCATAGGATTTTATCACAAGGAAAGAATCCCTTGACCTAATTGTATCCATACCAGACATCAATCACCTATCTACACTAATCTCATTTTCCAGTGTTTCAACATTTAGGGAATATTTAAACAAACACTTGAGTACTTCAGGCAGTGAGTTGCAGATACCCGCAGGTGAAAATTCTCAATTTTCCCTTCTAAACCTCTTCCCCTTTACCTTAACCAGAGAGTCTATGCCCTTTGGTTACTGACCCCTCTATTAAGGGGAAAAGTTTCTCCCTATCAATATCTCTTATAACTTTCTACATCTAAATCAGGTCTCCTCTGCTCTAAGGAGAACAATACCTAACCATCTGGTCTCTATTCAAGCTGAAACATTTCAACACTGGCAATATCTATGTTATTCTCATATGCAATCACATCCTTCCTTTGGAACAGCCAACAGAACTGCACACTCTGCTCAAACAGTGGAAGGTCAAACAGACACTGTGTGAAAACAACATCTCTTTCTAGGGCTAATGAACTATGGGAAAGGAATCCTTTTCATGTGAAGATCAACAGTTCAGAAAGAGATAGAAGGCAAAATACAGATATGGGTTTAAGGTCAAGGAATACAGTCCAGGCCAGAAATGCCACCTGAAGCAATTGGGGTGTACACATAGGTACCATTTCAATACAAATAATTCTTCCATACAATTTAATATGTGTTGACAATGAGTCTTCTGATCGGACTTAAGGCTAAAGCAATACTAGTGCCACAGTTTTGAACAGATCAAGGAGTATTGTAGATTCACCTAAAAGAAGGAAAGTCAATTTTGAAGATTTTCCTGCTTTATTAGCAACAAATATTTAGGAATATGGGTCAATTGATATTAAAGTTGCATTAAAGAGGCCAGCTCAAAAGGAAAGTGTTTCTTCACCCTCCGAAAGAGGCACGAATGTGTGGGAATATTCAAAGTTAAATAAATGCATATATAGTCTATATAATGCATAATAATGGCTCTAGAGTATGGAACTTTTCAGCAAGATTTGTCTTATTACAAAATGGGCTGTCTCCAGTTGAAAGACGCACGGTTTTACTGGTACCACGAGGGACAACCTTTCAGGAATCTTTATAGGCACATGGGTGATCTCTTCTGTGAGACAGAAGCAGCAAACCTGAAAACATTGTCATTAAGCAGAATTTAAAATTCAGAGTCAGGCTACAAGACATTTTAAGTACATTTATTTGAGGAGGGAAAATGAATAGCGGTTGCTTCACCTCTTTTTGGAAAATTTTAGCCTTTTTTTTTGTTAGTCAAAATAGGATTTCATAAAAAGATGCAGCAGCTTCCAAACTGAAATGGAAATTTTAAGTCATAATGTCAGATGTCAGGAATACAAAATTACTCTTTTTATTTATGCAAATCTCAAAACAGGTTCTGAAGTGCATGAAGATTTATATCTTTTTCTTTTGGGTGAAGGATGTAAATGTTACCCTTTAGCTTGAGAATCTAAGAAAGACCTGAAGAGTAAAAATTACCCTAGCAGCAGAAACTCTCGGTAGATATGGCACATTCCTTGGTGAATTTATTGGAAGAAATTCTAGAAAGGGATTCAGTAGCAATACCCACCGTGTGTGTTATCAATGAGAAGTCACTATGGGTTAACATGTATCCAATGCAACATGTGAATAAAAGGAGGACTGAGAATCAATACTACAGTTTAAAAAAAAAAGATGCTGGAGAACAGAGAAATCTCCAAATTGAAATTTCTGGATAGCAATGTTTTATGAAAAAAGAAGCAAGCTCAAATAAATTATTAGAAAAACTGGAAAAATGACATTTGGAACTTTAATATGTATTATGAGAGAAAAAATGTATAATGTAATTTTATATTTTTTGTTTTATTATATATGACACACACAAACATTGAATATAAAAAACAGAATATGTTATCAATTTGTAGAATCTGGGAGGGATGCCTGAGACCAATAGAATTAGGGAAGAGGATGATATATAAGGGTTAATTGGGTAATAACTGGGTGTGTAAATTTGACAAGCAAGTAATCAGTGTTGTTGGAGTCTGTGATCAAAGTTAAGTCCAACAGATTTATTTGGAAATACTAGCTTTCAGAGCACAGCTCCTTAATCAGGTAATTAGTGGGGCAGGATCATAAGACACAGAGTTTATAGCAAAAGATCACAGTGCGATGCAATTAGACCTAGATAGCTGTTACGTCTTTCATTTTTTAGAGTGGGTTGCAGATTTCAGTTCAATAATATGTAAATGCCGAAACTTCTTTTAAGGCACATTCTTGAGATAACTTAGGGTTTTATATTTAAAAAGTGACATCTCAGCTCAGACAATGTATTAAAGGTATGAGGTCAGAGTCTGTCTGTATCCCAGACCATAAGTAAGGAGTCAGACTGGTTCTATTTCCAAAGTAGGAATTTATAAAATGTTATATGGATGACTGTCTGTAGGTGGTGTCCTTTTTGAGCAAAAACAAAATGTATCTGCAAATGCGAAGTCACCCCATACTTAGGGAGAGGGAGAGAGAGAGAGAGAGAGAGAGAGAGAAAAAGAAAGAAGAGAGAGAGAGAGAGAGAGAGAGAGAGAAAGAAAGAAAGAGAGAAAGAAAGAAAGAGAGAGAGAGTGTTTTGAGTGTGAGACACTGTATAGTGTAGTGGGCTCCCCTGTAGCGTGACATGAACCCAAGGTCCCGGTTGAGGCCATCCCCATGGGTACCAAACTTGGCTATCAACCTCTGCTTGGCCACTCTGCATTGCTGCATATCCTGAAGTCCACATTGGAAGATGATCACCCGAAAATCAGAGGCCGAATGTCCCTGTTTGTGTGATGTGTAAACTCGAAATAAACCTCTGACTAGACAAGTACCTGATGAAGGGCTTTTGCCCGAAACGTCGATTTCGCTGCTCATTGGATGCTGCCTGAACTGCTATGCTCTTCCAGCACCACTAATCCAGTATTTGGTTTTCAGCATCTGCAGTCATTGTTTTTACCTAAGTATTTGACTTTGTCAACCTGTATTTTTACCTCTGCTATTTAAACACAACACATCCCTATTGGGTCCAAAATGCACAGGCAAACATATGTTGGATTTTAATATGCAGCAATGATCTGCCAGTCACCCCCAATGACATGTCGATGTATATTTGAAACTAAACTCAAATAAGTTCAAAACATACCCCCTCCCTCACCTTCTTCCCTTCCCATTCTACCTCTAATCTTTTCTCCCAAACTGTCTCTCATCCCCCAGTTCCATTCTAGTTAAGCTTACTGTCCTTCTTTCATAACAATGGAACACATTCCCTCAAATTAGAACATAAGAACATTAAAAAAAGGAACAGAAGTAGGCCCTCTGGTCCTTCAAGCCATTCTGCTATTCAATAAGAACATGGCTGATCTTTTCTTGGCCTCAGTTCCAATTACCCGCCCTCTCATCATAATCCTCAAGTCCTTTATTGTTCAAAACAAAAGCTATCTTAGCTTTAAAAACATTTAATGAGGAAACCTCAACCACTTCACTGGGCATGGAATACCACAAATTCACAACCCTCTGGGTGAAGACGTTCCTTCTCAATTCAGTCCTAATTCTGCTTCCCCTAACTTTGAGGCCTCTTGTCCTAGTTTCACCCGCCAGTGGAAATATCTATTTGCTTCATAATTTTATGTTTCTAAAAGATCCCTCCTTATTCTTCTAAATTCCAATGAATATAATCCCAGTCTACTCAGTCTCTCTTCATAAGCCAAACCCCCCAACTCTGGAATCAACCTAGTGTACCTCCTCTGCACCCCATCACGTATATCCTTTCACAAGTAAGGAGACCAAAACTACACGTAGTACTCCTGCTGTGGCCTCACCAGCACCCTATACAGCTGCAACAAAACCTCCCTGCTTTTAAATTCACTGCAACATTCGCTGATGACCCTTTAATCTGCTTCTCCAACTCCACACAGTTTCTATTCTCCTCTGGCTTCTCAGAAAAATTTTCCTCTTTTTTTTCCAGCCTCTAACTCTGCTCCAAACATCCCACTGCTCTCGAGTATTCTGCTCTATCGCCCTCTTCTGGCCTTGAGTTTCACAATCCTAACTTTAAATCTTCATTTTTTTTAGATTAGATTAGTTTACTTACAGTGTGGAAACAGGCCCTTCGGCCCAACAAGTCCACACCGACCCGCCGAAGCGCAACCCACCCATACCCCTACATCTACCCCTTACCTATACTACGGGCAATTTAGGATGGTCAATTCACCTGACCTGCACATCTTTGGACTGTGGGAGGAAACCGGAGCACCTGGAGGAAACCCACGCAGACACGGGGAGAACGTCCAAACTCCACACAGTCAGTCGCCTGAGGCGGGAATTGAACCCGGGTCTCTGGCGCTGTGAGGCAGCAGTGCCAACCACTGTGCCACCGTGCCGCCTATAGTGATGTCCCTATAATTCCAACGACCTGAAGAATGCACTTAGTTGTTTTATATATAGACATTATGTAGCAAAATGCAATTTTTAGAGCCTAGATTAAACGCTAAATCTCCAAGGAATCTGGCATTTATCTTTCAAAGCATTTACAGTATAATTTCAAAGTTAAGCTTAATGGTTTACACAAAACATGCTATTCATGAGTTGACATTACAGCACATTGCACTCAAGGAGATGAAACTTTGGAACCATAAGTTGTCTTCTAATGAACAATGTTCTTCAATTTTTTGTTGTGGTTCTGTTCGCCGAGCTGGGAATTTGTGTTGCAGACGTTTCGTCCCCTGTCTAGGTGACATCCTCAGTGCTTGGGAGCCTCCTGTGAAGTGCTTCTGTGATGTTTCCTCCGACATTTATAGTGATTTGTATCTGCTGCTTCCAGTTGTTAGTTCCGGCTGTCCGCTGCAGTGGCCCGTATATTGGGTCCAGGTCGATGTGCTTATTGATTGAATCTGTGGATGAGTGCTATGCCTCTAGGAATTCCCTGGCTGTTCTCAGTTTGGCTTGTCCTATAATAGTAGTGTTGTCCCAGTCGAACTCATGTTGCTTGTCATCCGAGTGTGTGGCTACTAAGGATAGCTGGTCATGTTGTTTTGTGGCTAGTTGGTGTTCATGGATGCGGATCGTTAGCTGTCTTCCTGTTTGTCCTATGTAGTGTTTTGTGCAGTCCTTGCATGGGATTTTGTACACTACATTGGTTTTGCTCATGCTGGGTATCGGGTCCTTCGTCCTGGTGAGTTGTTGTCTGAGAGTGGCTGTTGGTTTGTGTGCTGTTAGGAGTCCTAGTGGTCGCAGTAGTCTGGCTGTCAGTTCGGAAATGGTCCTGATGTATGGTAGTGTGGCTAGTCCTTTGGGTTGTTGGCATGATCAGCTATCCTTGGTCACCACACACTCAGATGACAAGCAACACGAGTTCGACTGGGACAACACTATTATTATAGGACAAGCCAAACAGAGAACAGCCAAACAGAGAATTCCTAGAGGCATGGCACTCATCCACAGATTCAATCAATAAGCACATCGACCTGGAACCAATATACTGGCCACTGCAGCGGACAGCTGGAACTGACGACTGGAAGCAGCAGATACAAATCACTATAAATGCTGGAGGAAACATCACAGAAGTGCTTCACAGGAGACTCCCAAGCACTGAGGATGTCACCTAGACAGGGGACGAAATGTCGGCAACACAAATTCCCAGCTCGGCGTACAGAACCACAACAATAAGTACCCGAGCTACACATCTTCTCCCAAAATCTTCAACTTTCACGTTTTTGGTGGTGGGGTGGGGGGAGCAGTGAAATTTCACTTTTTTAAAAAAATGAACTTTTTAAAATGACCATCTAGCGATAGGTATAACAGAATAAGAATTTTTAAACGCTCTTGGCTGCATAACAAAATCTGAGAATTCCAGCTGTTGTATTTACATGCTAACCTCTGATTTATTTACACATTTTCTTGTTCAGCAATAGTTGAACACATTCCAAGTATATTGCAGTTATGTAGCTCATATATGTTGCAATCAAAATTATTTTGTTTGGTTGCTTCTCAAAAACAACCTCCAAGGCAATTCAAAATGAGTTTGTAATAATGTTATTTATTATACAGGATCAAGAATTGAGGATTGGTACATAGGCCTTTCAAGATTCAAATGCTGCTATTTAAAAAAAATCATAGAAGTATATAGCAAGTCAACAAAGCATGGTAGGGTAAATTCTCATTTTCACTGCCAAGGCTGTAATTTGGTAGGGCAGCTCACCCATTATAGGATCTATCTGATTCACATTCCACTGACTTCTACTTCTGTATCACAGAATGATGTGACACCAAAAGAAGATATTTGACCCATCATTCCTATCCCAGCTCTTTGAAAGTGCTACCAAACTAGTCCCACCCCTCTGGTTTTCTGCACAGCTTCGCATTATTTTCCCCACTTCAAGTTCAGGGAATGGTAGTTATTTTACTGAACTAGCAATAATAAAGCATGGGTTCTTAATCTGGAGAGAAGCATTCAAATCCCACTATGGTAACTTGCAAACTGAATTCAACTAAAACTTGGGACAGCTACCGCTAAGGCACAGTGGAGAAAAACTATTGTCTGAGGTCTTCCTGCTGAAGTTAAATGGTGGTCAGTTCAGTTATCAGGCCCTCCTGATGCCTCAAATGCATGTAAGTTTTACTAATGAAATATAGTCTGGTTCAAAGCAAGACAAGCCTTTGGTTTGTTTAGATAGAGTGAAACTCCAATTTTTGAGAAGATTTGTAGCTCAGGTTGATGATAAGTATGTAGGTTAGTTTGCTGAGCTTGAAGATTTGTTTTCAGGTGTTTTGTCACCAATCTAAGTAACATCCTCAGTGAGAGTCTCCGATGAAGCGCTGGTGGTATGTCCCACTCTCTATTTATAGGTCTTGGTTTCTTAAAGTGGGCGATGTCATGTCCGGTTCTTTTTTTCCCCCAAGGGAAGGTAGATGTAAAGAGAGAGGCAGGGCACATCATCAGCACTTCAGATACTCTCACTGACGATGTTACCTAGTATGGTGACGAAACGTCTGAAAACAAAATTTGAAGCTCAGTGAGCTACGTTACATATTTATCAATCTCCAATGTTTGTTTCCTTAATATGTCACCGTACAGAATCGAACTGCATTTGTTACGATGTATATAAACACAGATTTTTTTTATGAATAAAGTATATTTTTGAAATATAAAAATATCAGTAATGGCGACCTTGAAGCTACAAGATTGTTGGAAAAGCCGAACTGATTCACTAATGTCCCTTAGGGAAGAAAGCTATCTTTATCTAGATCCAGCCTAAATGCGACTTAAAATCCACACAAAATATGGTTGAAATTGCCCTATGAAATGGCCTGAAAAACCACTAAGACAGGTTATCTTCTTAGGGTCAATAATAGTTGTCCCATGGGAGATTGGTTAGCAAGGTTAGATCTCATGTATTACGGGAAGAACTAGCCATTTGGATACAGAACTGGCTCAAAAGGTAGAAGACAGAGGGTGGTGGTGGAGCTTGTTTTTTCAGACTGGAGGCCTGTGACCAGTGGAGTGCCACAAGGATCGGTGCTGGGTCCACTACTTTTTGTCATTTATATAAATGAGTTGGATGTGAGCTTAAGAGGTATAGTTAGTAAGTTTGCTGATGACACCAAAATTAGAGGTATAGTGGACAGCAAAGACATTTACCTCGGATTACAATGGGATCTTGATCAGATGGGCCAATGGGTTGAGGAGTGGCAGATGGAGTTTAATTTAGATAAACGGGAGGTGCTGCATTTTGGGAAAGCAAATCTTAGTAGGACTTATACACTTAATGGTAAGGTCCTGGATAGTTTTTTGAACAAAAAGATCTTGGAGTTTAGGTTCATAGCTCCTTGAAAGTAGAGTCGCAGGTAGATAGGGTAGTGAAGAAGACATTTGGTATGCTTTCCTTTATTGGTCAGAGTACTGAGTACAGGAGTCGGGAGGTCATGTTGTGGCTGTACAGGACATTGAATTGGCCACTTTTGGAATATTGTGTGCAATCCTGGTCTCCTTCCTATCGAAAGGATGTTGTGAAACTTGAAAGGGTTCAGAAAAGATTTACAAGGATGTTGCCAGGGTTGCAGGATTTGAGCTAGAGAGGTTAAATATGCTAGGGCTGTTTTCCCTGTAGTGTCGGAGGCTGAGTGGTGACCTTAATGGGGTTTATAAAATCATGAGGGGCATGGATAGGGTAAATAGATAAGTTCTTTTCCCTGGGGTGGGTGGAGTCCAGAATTAGAGGACATAGGATTAAGGTGAGAGGGGAAAGATATTAAAGATATCTAAGGGGCAACATTTTCATGCAGAGAGTGGTGCATGTGTAGAACTGGCTGCCAGAGGAAGTGGTAGAGGCTAGTACAATTGCAACACTTAAAAGGCATCTGGATGGGTATATGATTAGGAAAGGTATGGAGGGATATGGCCCGGGTGCTAGCAGGTGGGACTAGATTGGGTTGGGATATCTGGTCGGCATGGACATGTTGGACCAAAGGGTCTGTTTCCGTGCTGTACACGTCTATGACTCTACGCTGGCCTTGTCTATACCATTAGTCAAAATGAAAATAAAATTATCTAATTTATTTTTGAAAGGGATCAAATTTATTTCTACCACCCTTATAAGCACCCCATTCTAGATTGTAACACACATTTGAAACTTCTTTTGGAAATTTATAGCAATTAATTGCTTAGAAAATAAGGAAATTTTAGTCTACAGTTTGGATCTTACTTGCTACAAAGCAAGTTACTTGGGCAATCATCCATGTGAATGCATTACTTTATACTACATCCTGTTTACCCAACAAAATATTATGTCCAAAATCTGGGCGGAAAATTAACTTTTTGGTCCTGATGGAATTACATTCACAGAATATCAATTATTCAAAACCACATGCATCTTTTCTCAAAGACATATCTTCACTTTACAAATGTGTATTTTTAAAAACACTTACCAGGAATTTCCTTGGAGTACTCCTGTTTGGAAGAAATACCTTTCACAGACAGTGTGATGTAAACACAATTTACATGAAGAAATCATTCAAAATGCCAGAATGGAAGCACTGCTAGAGAATTCTTAACTAATATATCAAAAAATACACCTGTAGGAAATACTTATACTTGGATATTGCTGTGTCTGTGACAAAATAGGAAGTTAGTATTGTTAGACAAAGCGTACACATCTTCTTAACGCAGCGATAATCCAATGCCAAAATCATTTTCACACTGCTGAAAACTTAAATATTCTTCACAGAGACAATTTATCAGTATGGAGGTTTAGAAACCTTTGATCCAAATATGAAGCAGAATACTCTGTAGGTGTCAATTCATTAAATTAGCATCGCAGCAAGAATGTTAAATGTAGACCATTACTAGATATAGTCGGTTACTTGATCATCTTGTGTCAACCAAACACTTTGTCAACTGAATTGTCAGGACTCAACTTCATTACTTTAATCTCACTCTCACTAGTTTCCATACATACAGAGAGAGAAGGATACCACTTTGACTAGGACAACACACACATCCTAGGACAAACGAAACAAAGACACGCATGAGAATTCTTAGAGGCATGGCATTGTAACCAGAACTCCACCAATAAACACATCGGCTTAGATCCTATCTACTTTCCTAATAAAAAAAACGGAAATGACATCACCCACCTTAAGAAACCAAGACCTATAAAGTAAAGAGGTGGGACATACCACCAGCGCTTCACCAGAGACTCTCATTGATGGTACCCAGTATGGTGACAAAACATTTGAAAATAAATCTTCAAGTTCAGCTTACTAACTTACAGACTTATCATCAACCTGAGCTACAAATCTTCTCAAAAATTGCTAATTACTTTAATCTGTATGGATATGTTTACACTGACCAATAAAGGCAAACAGATCAAACACATTCTTCACTATCCTATCTACCTGTGACTCCACTTTCAAGGAACTACGAACCTGCACCCCAAAGTCTCTTTGTTCAGGAACACTCCCCAGGACCTTGCCATTAAGTGTATAAGTCCTGCCCTGCTTTGCCTTTCCAAAAATGCAGCACCTCACATGTTGGCTCTACGTGTTAGCAGCAAGAGTGGCAATTGCATTAATCAACCACTTTCAAAATATAAATTGCAGATATCAATAATCTCAGTACCCTATAGGCGAAATGCATGCAGTTCCCAACTTCAGTTCATCTCAGGATTTAGTTTGCCCTTATCTCTCTCTAGTCAATGACAGTTTTCAGATTTGAACCTCCTTGAGTTTATAGGTTGGTGCATTAATTCAGTTGTCAGATAGAATGGCTGCTAAACTGTTCCTCTGCATACATCAGAATGGAAAGCATAGAGATTTTGAGCTTCGTCACAGCAGTGCCCCTTTTTTCAATTGGCTACTTTAATTGCTTTGCCAACTATATAAAAGATGTAAAGAAGGGTTTACTGCTTTCCCTCAACTCACGTGTTAAATTGACAAACTTGAATAATTCTTTTTTTCTGTTGGAATTCCAGTTCTAATTCTTAGGTTCAGCTATAACAACAAAAGAACTCTAAGACCATGACTGTTTAGTTGATGTCTTGTCTCCTCAGAATTATAGCATCTGGAGTTTCCAATAAATGGACATTTCTCTAATGATTTTCATGTCATTTCTAGCTTTAGAGAAACAAGGAGAAAGAAAAATGATCTTCTAATTTGGATGTTACCAATCCACTTTCCTTTCTGACTTCTGCTTTGTCAAGCAGCTCGTGAAAATTTCTGTATTCCAAGTCTAGCTCAATTGTCTTCCCAAACTGGATAGTTACAGGAAACCCTTTCATGATATACATGTGTAACTTATCATACAAATGCAAATTAAAACAGGAAGTGAGAGTTTCTTGATACCTGATTCAGTTCACTAGTTTCAATGTCTTCAGGTAAAATGCTAACTTCAATTCAGAGAATTTGGTTTATTTCACATTGATTTTCCCGAATCTGCCTCAAGCTGTGGCCAGGTGCTCATTGCAGCAATTTTATGGATCAACTTCTTCCTTTTATGCAACTATTTTAATCCACGATGGCTGAAGGTATTAAAACAAATTTTCAACTCTCATTAATTGAAAGTCCATAATTTATCATTTACATGACATTATGATGATGATTTATGGATAAATATTAGTCAGGATATGGAGAAAATCTTCCCTTCTCTTCTTCGAACAGTGACATGGAATTGTTTGTGTTTACTTGAGAGCAGGCAGGACCCTGGTAATACTTCTCAGCTGAAAGACGGGATTGAATGTTACTTTGCTAAGCACTGTAGTGAATTAAACATTACTTATTTGGGTAAGATTAAGCGCAAGTGTTATGCTACTTGCATTGAGTACAGGGGATGGACTGTATTTGATTTGCAGTACAAATTGTAGTAAAGAATAGATTCTGTTTTTGGAATTATAGCAAGGAGATTACTTTGCATTTTAAGATTATGAAATCATACAAGGGACAAAACAGAATTAATATTTGAAAGAAAGAAAGTTATGAATACAGTATATGATAGAATCAAATTCTATTTGCTACTTCTCGTAGAGAGTGCTCATTGTTAACGAAGCAGCAGATCTGATTGGGTTTGTGCAGATCAGAATAAAAAATTTTTAGGAAGTCTAACATCAACCTCAACATTTTCACACACAAAAAAAACGAGGTTTATGTACATGTGAAAAGCCATTTGCAACAAACCTAAAATGTGTCAATTATGCTCCTATATGTACCATGTGACAAAACTGTACAGTCATTTTACCAATATGAAAATGTAAACCATTAAGTATTTGAAAACAGCAACGAGATGGGAGAGAGAAAAATTCTTTCAGGAATTGGAGGTTGATGCAAATTCTCATTAAAGATCGTTATTGCTGGAATGATACCAAAATTACTGATAAAGCATATGGAAGATTTTCAAAAGGTATATGGTGTAGATTAGATTACTTACAGTGTGGAAACAGGCCCTTCAGCCAACAAGTCCACACCGACCCTCCGAAGACCAACCCACCCAGACCCATTCCCCTACACCTAACACTGTGGGCAATTTATCACGGCCAATTCACCTAACCTGCACATCTTTTGGACTGTGGGAGGAAACTGGAGCACCCGGAGGAAACCCACTCAGACACGGGGAGAATGTGCAAACTCCACACAGTCGCCCAAGGTGGGAACTGAACCCAGGTCTCTGGCACTGTGAGGCAGCAGTGCTAACTACTATGCCACCGTGCCACCCATGTAGGTAGAGAATGTATTTATACTTGTAGGGGAACCTAATATAGAGGCCTAAAGTATGAGATAGTGACCAATATCCAACAAATTGGATATTAATTAACAAATTATTTTACCGGAGAATAGAGATCATGTACACCACCCCCTAACCTCCATCCAGGGCCACAAACAGTCCTCCCTGGTGAGACAGAGGTTCATCTGCCTCTCTTCCAATCTAGTTTTGTGCATCAGGTGCTCCCGATGTGGTCTTCTCTACATCATGGAGACCAACGTAAATTTAGGGAATAGTTCGTCGAGCATCTCAGTCGGGTCTGCAGGGGTTGACCGGACCTCCCAGTCATCGCCCATTTTAGTTTCCCTTCCCACTCCCTTCCTGACATGACCATCCTTGGCCTCCTCCATTGCCACAATGAATCAAATTGCAAATTGGAGGAACAACATCTCATCTTCCGCCTGGGCAGCCTTCAGCCCGGAGCAGTGAAAGTGATAGGGAAGGGTTGGGAAGGGAGGTTCTTTGAAATGGGGCATTGAGTTCTCCAATTTCAAAGAACCTCCCTTCCCAACCCCTCCCCATCCCTTCCACTCCTCCCGGCCACCAACCGAATCTGCAGCTCCCCCTACACTCACCCAAAGTCCTGAAGAAGGATTTCACCCGAAACATCAACTTCTCCACTTCTTGATGCTGCCTGGCTTGCTGTGTTCTCCCAGCCTTCTGCCGGTCTACTTTGGATTCCAGCATCTGCAGCTTTCTTTTGTCTCTAACAGAGTACAAGTCAAATCGCTTCCCTTTAAAATGCATCCATGCTAAACAACATATTGCTTTGTCCTTCATCTGCTTATGTTGATAACTCAGACATAGAGTGACAGGAGGCAGTTCATGTCAGGAGGCAGGCCAGTTGGGCTGAATGACCCGTTTCTGTACTGGACATTCTATGCACTTCTATAATATTTAAACAATTCTCCTATATAATTTAAAAAGTATCAAAAATTTTGAATATTCATTGCGAAGGATTACAATAGAGCTTTTCATGCTCCAAAATGCTAGAGTGGATCTTGAATAGATATATTCTTGTAGATATGGGCCTGGAATTCTCCACAATATAAAACAAACAAAGCAAAGTCATCCCAAAAACAAAGAATTAAAGCTCTCCTGCCCTACCATATCCAGTTGTAAATGGTGATAGATAATTTAACAACTAAGGAGATGGTTCCACAGATATTTGCATCCTTAATGATATGAGAGAGCACAGTACATCATTGCAAAAAACAAGGTTGAAGTATTTGCAACCACCTTCAGCCAGAAGTGCTGAATGAATGTGTAACTCAGCTACCACTGAAGATACCCAGCATCACTAATGCCATTCTTCAATCAACTTAATTCATTCCATGTGACCTTAAGAAACAACTGAAGGCAAAGATGCAGCATAGACTATGAGGTCTGACAACATCCTTGTCAAAGACTGCAGAATAATGCTCTTGAGATTTAGCAACATCCTGAGCAAAACTGCTCCAAACACAATTACAACTCTAACATCTACACAGCAAAAAATGGAAATTCTTCAGGTATGCCCTGTCCTGCACAAATTCAAGCCAGCTAGTTTTTATTTCATCACACTATCCGCCACCTACTGGGCACAGATCAGCAGTGATGGTATATTTTCTGTATATCGTTATTAGCATAGCTCCAATACAATTCAAAATATTCAACATTATCCAAGTCAAAGCTATCTGCTTGACTGGCATTTCATTGAGCATCTTAACCATTCATCCCTCCACCACTGCAGCAGTAAGCGCCAAGGAAAAAAAAACACACTTGAGTATCTTGTCAAGATTTCTTCAACAGCAGATTGCCAGACACGAGTATCTAGAATGAGAAGGGCAGTCAATGCATAGGAACACCACAATCTGATGGTGTGTGACTTGGAAGGGAACTATCCTAATTTGTACAAAGTTAAAAATTACATAACACCAGGTTATAGTCCAACAGGTTAAAGTGTGCCTGTTCCCCAATGTTCTATTTCTACAAAAGGGATTTACAGAATCTTACATGGCTTCATGCAGGTTTTGAGCAAAATAAAATGTAATTCTGCAAGTACAAATTCACCCACAAACTTACATGTGTGTTTGTGTCTGCGAGGAGCATGAGTGTCTGTGAGAGAGTGTGTGTATGTGTGTGAGTGTGAAGGGGTAGAAGTGTGTGAGAGGGCGCGTGTGTGAGCGTGACAGTGGGTGTGAGTGTATGAGAGAGAGCTTGTGTATGGGAGAGGGTCTGCGTGAGTATGGGTCTGTAGGAGCGTGTGTGTGGGTGTTAGTGCGTTTTTCTGTGTCTGTGTCTGTGTCTGTGTGTGTGTGTGTGTGCGCGCGCACTGCAGTGCATTGGGGTCACCTGTAGTGTGACATGAATCCAAGGTCCCGGTTGAGGCCATTCCCACGGGTACCAAACATGACAATCAGCCCCTGCTCACCTACTTTGCGTTGTTGCCTGTCCAGAAGTCCGCCTTGTGAATAGCCACCTGAAGGTCCAAGGTCAAATGTCCCAGACCGCTGAAGTGTTCTCTGACTGGGGTCAGACAGGAGTGTATTAGACCTCAAACCTTTGGGTGACCATCCTCCAAGGTAGACTTCAGGAAAGGCAACAACACAAAGTGGTCAAACAGAGGGTGACAGTCAAGTTTGGTACCCACGGGGATGACCTCAATGGGGACCTTGGGTTCATGTCACACTACATGGGACCTCATTGCACAAAACACACACACACACACACACATATTCCTACAGACCCATATACTCATGCAGACTCTGTCCCCCTCTCCCATACACAAGCTCTCTGTCATATGCTCACATACACTCCCACAGATTTACACCCCTTTACATCTCATTCACACACATACATTCTCCACCCCACCCCACCCCACCCCCCACATATATAAGTTTGTCGGGTGAATTTGTACTTGCAGAATTACATTTTATTTTGCTCAAAAACTCCATAAATCCATGTAAGATTCTGTAAATCCCTTTTTTTAGATGAGAATCAGTCTGAATATTGGGGCACAAACAGCCTCATATAGGGCACCTCATACCTTCAATGCATTATCTGGGCCAGCTTGGTACCTATTGCAAAAGCTCACTTGAGATTGTACCTTGAAGAAAGTTCTGGAATTTACATATGAAAGAACTGAAACCCACTGTCCATTCTAAAAGATGAGAGACATAACAAACAATCCAGGTCTTTTTTCAGTATATAATTTCAGTTACATCACACTGTAAACTTTTGCTACAAATTTTGTCTTAGGATCTTATACTCTACAACCACCTGAAGAAGGAGCAGCGCTCCAAAAGCTAGTGCTTCCAAATAAACCTGTTGGACTAAAACCTGGTATTGTGATTTTTAACTTTGTACACCCCAGTCCAACACCGGCATCTACAAATTTATGACAAAGTGATTGACTTTTGTAATTCAAACTTGAGCAGCTTTGTCATTTATCTTTGCTTGACTTTAAAATACTTCTCAAGCAATCTGTTGTGCAATAGCATGAATCCATTTGCTCTCCAGCAGAGCAAGAATGAATATATAGGAACAATGTACAAAAGATTTCTCAAAAAAAAGTATTTTACACTCAGCTCAACCAAACAAAAACACCAACATGAAAAGTATTTTCACAAAGTACAATATATATTTTTTGCTACTGTAAAGAAAAAGTCATTTTTATCTTCACATTGCAATCAAATAATTAAAAATGTATTGAATTTATCTTTAATAGCAGTTATTTTGCATTTTAACCCAAATTCAATAAATATCAAAAATATCTACAGGAAGGCACAGCAAACTGAACTGTAATTGTTAATTAGGAATAGGAAAAGAAAAGGAACCAACGCACTATGATGGACTCAAGGATCAGCAAACATGCCCAATTTTTAAACCTTGTTTCAGTTACAAAAGCAATCTAAAAGAGACCTCAAGTAATGTAAAATATGTCAATTTAAAAAAATCAAAAGCAGCTGACAGGATTCCAGAACCTCACGATCGGGAAAAGTTGATATTGGTGCATGTGAACTTCTGGAACAATAATACATAAGTTTTCTCTCAGCAAACAATAACTAAAAATACAGAAAATCAAATGAGTGCATGGGGGACACTGCATGGCAGATTTCACAATCGTACAGTCAGAATTAATTTACCCCTATCCATGCCCCCTCTGTCAGCATCACGTCTGGCTTGTGATTTCTGAGTTCCACCCAGATCGACTCTGATAGAAGGTCAAAACCTGGGCTGGGATCCAACATTTCTGAGTCCTGCCCTATTCTTTCTTACATACTGCAATCACAGCCAATGTACGCCATTAATAAGCAGCTGACCTCATGAAAACATAGGGGTCAGTATTTTTCCAAGATGGAATCAAAACCTTTAAGACAAACAAGCTTATAAAATAATGACAAATAGCAAAAATATTAAAATAATTAGGTGACTTGCCTGATCACATCCAGCATTTACCAATTCTTGTAACATCTGTCTATTTACTTCAACACTAGTAGATGAACCAGACTCATTTGCAAATGGCATCAGGGAGTTTCTGATTTCTCGGAGAGCTTTCTGATAAGGCCCAAATTTTGGTACAGGTCGCATTTGCTGTTGTCTGGTAGCATCCTTTGCAACAACGGCTTTCAGGTCTTGTGGGGTTTCATTGTTGGAGCCAACAGTTAAAGCCTGGCCTGAAGGTTTATGAGGTTGTTTCAACCCCTCTCGAATTTCCTGCAGTCTCTGGCGGCTGTTTCCGGTATATGAAGTGGCTGGAAAGGTCTTTGGTCTCATCACAAAACCAATTTTTTTTTATCATAAATAAGCTGTGTTTGCGTTTCAGGCACTGCAAAGATTTTCAATCCTTCTTTTTATTGACGCTTGTGGTCCTTAAATTTGTTTCAACATAAAATCTGCTTTGCTTTCATTCTTATGGGCATCCTTATCTGAAATGTAGAAGTCACAATAAAATGATGATGACAAAATCAAAATCTTACATTAATATCATATCCTAAGGTACATCAATACAGAGTTATAAAAACGCTCATAAAAGGTGATATTGGGCTAGATATCACACACTAGGCCAAACAGCTAGACTTGAAATGTACAATAAATGTAAAGGAAGAAAAAGCAGAAAAATCAAGAGAGTTTTAGGCAAGAAATTCTGAAGCTTAGAATCTTGGCAGCTGAAGACACAGCAACCTCATACCAGTTCCAACCCTCCAACTCGGTACTGCCCTCTTGAACTGTCCTACCTAGCCATCTTCCTTCCCACATATCCCTTCCACCCTCTCCTTCAACGTGTCACACCCCCACCTGCATTTACCTATCACTTTCCCAGCTACCTGCCCCCAGCCCCAGCCCCACTCCCATATTTATCTCTCAGCCCCCTTCCCCCCCTACATTCCTGATGAAGGGTTTATGCCTGAAATGCAGATTCTCCTGCTCCTCGGGTGCTGCCTCACCTGCCGCGATTTTCCAGTGCCACACGTTTTGACCCAGAATACTGATGCATTATTAATTGACCTGTCCTGCTACCTTCAATGATCTGAGCACATATGCACTGAGGTTCCTCAGTTCCTGCACCCCTGAGGCATTATATTCCCTATGTTATTTGATATGTCCATGCTTTTCCTAAAATGTGCATTACCTTGTGCTTCTCCTCATTAAGCTTCACTTACCACTCATCTACTCACTTCACCAACTTATCTCTATCTTTATGAAGTTCTATAGGGTCCTCCTCACAGTTTACAATACTTCCAAATTTTGTATCATAAACTTTGAAACAGAGTCCTGCCCAGCAAAAGCTAGATTATTAATAGGTATCTAGAAAAGCAACAGTCCCAATACCAATCTTTGGTAAACTCCACAACAAAAAAAACTTATTCCAGCTCAAAGAATATTAAATCAACTATTACTCTGTTTTCTACCACTCAGGCATTTCAATACCTAAATTATTACTTTCCTTTTTATTCCATGCACAATAACACATTTAAGACCATAAGATGTAGGAGCAGAAATTAGACCATTCAGCCCAGAGTTTGCTCCACCATTCAATCATGGCTGATAAGTTTTCCAACTCCATTCTCCTGCTATTTCCCAGTAAGCTTTGATCCCCTTTATCCTCAAAAACCTATCTATCTCAGTCTTAAATGACCTACGGCAATAAATTCCATAGATTCACCACTCTCTGGCTGGAAAGGTTTCTCATCTCCATTCTAAAAAGGTCTTCCCTTTTCTCGGAGGCTGTGCCCTTGGGTCCTAGTCTCTCCTACCAATGGAAACATCTTCCCAAAACCCACTCTGTCCAGGCCATTCAGTATTCTGTACATTTCAATTAGATCCCCCCCTCATCCTTCTAAACTCTGTCAACTATAGACCCAGTGTCCTCAAATGTTTCTCGTACGTTAATCTTTTCATTCCTGGAAGCATTCTTGCGAACCTCATCTGAATACACCCCAGGCCAGTGCATCCTTCCTGAGATATGGGGCCCAAAACTGTGCACAATACTCCAAATGTGCTCTGACCACAGCCTTACAGAGTCTCACAAGTATAATCCCTGCTTTAATATTCAAGTCCTCTCTAAATAAATGCCATCATTACATTTGCATTCCTAACTACTGACTCAACCTGCAAGTTTATCTTGAGACTCCTGGACTAGAACTCCCAAGTCTCTTTGCATTTCAAACTTCTAAGTTTTCTCCCCATTTAGAAAATAGTCATGTCTCTATTCTTCTGACCAAAGTTATGACCTCACACTTTCCCACATTGTACTTAATCTGCCACATCTATGCCCACCCTCCTAACCTGTCCAAATCCTTTGCAGCCTCCCTACCACAATACTACCTGTCCCTCTACCTATCCTTGTATTCTTTCATCTAGATCATTAATGTATAAAGCAAAAAGTTGTGTTTCCAACACCAAACTTTGTAGAATACCACTTTGTCACCGGCTGCAATCATAAGAAGGACCCTTTTATCCCCACTCCCTGTTTTCTATATCTATCGTGCAGCATTGAGTTGAGCGTCTTCTGGAATTCCATGTACACCACATCAATAGCATTACCCTCAGCAACCATCCCAGTTACCTCTTCAAAAAAAACAACCTCCAGCAAGCAATTTCTTCTTTAGAAATCCTGGCTTTACCTAATCATTCCTGAAGAAGGGCTTATGCCTGAAACGTCGATTCTCCTGCTCCTTGGATGCTGCCTGACCTGCTGCGCTTTTCCAGCAACACATTTTTCAGCTCTGATCTCCAGCATCTGCAGTCCTCACTTTCTCCCTTTATCTAATCATTCACCATTTTTCATGTGACTATTAACTCTATACCGAATAATTGCTTGTTAGAAGCTTCACTGCCACCAAAGAAGCTAAACTGACTTGTCTATAATTGCTGGGCTTATCCTTACATTTTATTTAAACAAGGCTGTGATGTTTGCAATTCTACAGTCTTCTGGCACATCCAGAATCTAAAGAAAACTGAAAGATTGTAGTTGGTGCCCCTATAATTTCCTTGGGTGCATCTAACCCAGTCCTGATTTAGAAACCAATGATCTATCCAACACTTCATGCTATCAATTTGAACCTTGATAGTGACAGAGTTTCCTCCTCTATCACCATGGCCTGGGTAGCATCTTAACTCCTTGATACAGACAAGGCAGATGCAAAGTTTGTCATTTAATACTTCAACCATAGCCTTTGTTTCCATGTGTAAATCTTCTTTTTGGGTCCCCATCAGCCTTACTCTTCCTTTTACCACTCTTTGCTGTTTATATACCTATGGAAGACTTTAGGGTTGCCCTTTATGTTGTCTACCACACTGTCTCAATTTCTTTTCTCTCCTCTACTATTCTTTTTTCACTTGCCAGCCAAATCCTTTTGGTCTTCAATTGTATTTCCCACACATCACAAGCAAACCCTTTCTTTTTTATTTTGATTTCCTTTGTCATCCATGGAGCTCTGGATTTTTTTGTCTTACAATCAAAGTATATTCTCTCAAGGGAAAGGTATCTGAACCACCTCATTTTTAAATAAGTAGCCCAGTGCTCCATTACGGTTTTCCCTGCCAATCTTTCATGCCCAGTTCCATTCTTGAGCCACTGAAGTTCACTCTCTCTGCTGATTATTTTTTCTTACTCTGAAATGACCATTGTAAGCTTTAGGATGATTTTGAAGAATGACAATGACCACTATTTCCTACGTGTTCCTCCACTGACACTTGCTCCACTTGACCCACCTCATTGCCAAAAGCCAGGTCCAACAATGCATCTCTTTTGTTGGTCTAGATACAGACTGAGGTTGGAAATTCTCTTGAACATGATCCATGAACATTTATCTCTTACTGCCCCTTTACTTACTCAAATATTGAATGGGATATTGCTCGTGTAAGTCCTCTATTATAAACTACTCTCTAATGTGGCTATCTCTAATTTCCCTGCAGTCTTGTGATATTAAAGAGTTAATTTGCTCTGCTGACCTGCAAGAAATTGAATGCCCCAGGGGTAAGGTGGTGCGTCTGTCTTTTGGTTGAATGTGGGAGGTTTCCGTGGCCATTTCCTTGCCATTCAGGGATGATTTACATTTTCATCTAGAAATCAATAACAACATTCATAGTTGGAATTCCGACTACTTCCTGTAGTTTAGACAGAATACAATTCACACCACATCTAGCCATTAAGGGATGACCTGCATTATATTGTTTCTGGAGGGGAGGTGGTCACTTTTATCTTGAGTGGCATGTGACTGCGAGGGAGTGACTGGGAGTTTTCTTGTGAGCGTTAATAACTTTGATGTAAACATTTTGTATAAAAAGGATTGTTTCCTTTCTTCAGAGAGAGCATTTGCCATGACCCCGTAAGTCCTGCAAGGTGTGTTTTAAAGGTTCTGCCAGACAGAGACCCCTGGACACGATTCGCAAGAATGGCGAGGAGTGTTCAAAGTGTCTTCAAAGCTTGTGCTATACTGTGCTTAATAAATTTGGCTGCTCGTTCACAAAAGTTGGTGTGCTGCAGTTGCATCAAGTGTGTAAGAACCTCAGGAAAAAGAACTTAACCGTCCTTCTACATCCTTCTTACTACTTGGAGATCTATAGGCTACACTGAGTCATGTAATTGCACCTGCTTTGTTCCTTAGCTTGAGCAAAATTTGTTCTGTCTTTATAGCCTCAGAGATATCCTCTTTCTCCAGTACTCCACTGCTTTCTTTCATCAATATTCTGCCCCTCATTTCTTTCCTGTTTTTCCTGTTTCACCCTTTCCTGTGAACATCTTGTACACAGAAATATTTAACAACAAGTTCTGGTCTTCCTTGAGCCAGGTCTCGGTAATCACCATAACCATATCCACATGACAATCTGCACCTGTAATTCCCAGCCTTATTTGTTATACTCCTTGTATTCACAGAGTCGCGTAGTAACCCTAATATAGACTTCATTATATTCTGCCTTGCAATGTTTTACTATATGTTAGTGCTAACTGTCTTTCCATGTATTTTGTCAACAATGGGTATTCTTGTATAAAAGACTTTCTTCATAAAGTTGTTTAAAGGCCTCTTTACAGCATTAACCAAAGGCTCCCCAAGAAACTCATGCCTGCTGTTCAGGTGCACCTGTTGGCTTGTTCAGGTGCTACTTTCCCTAGAGCTCGTCACAGAAATCCAATGCTCAGCATCTAGCACCATCTTTCCAGGCACAAGGTCATCTGTCTTAATCCAGTATATACATTCTTATTTTCACATGGCACTGGGAGTAATCCACCGATTACCACATTTGACCATATGAAATAGGAGCAGCAGTAAGCTATTTGGCCCATTCGGATCTGTTCTGCCATTCAATGAGATCATGGCTAATCTGATAATCCTCAACTCCACTTTTCTGCATTTCCCCATAATCTTTGATTCCTTTACTTATTAAAAATCTGTCTAACTCAACCTTTAAATATCCTTAACAACCCGGCGTCTGCAGCCTCTGTAACAATTCTATAGTTCCGTCATCCTCAAGAAAGAAATTCCTCCTCATTTCTGTCCAAACTCTGCAACTCTTACAGTAAGATTATGCCCTCTGGTCCTAGACTGTCTCACAAGGAGAAAACAGCCTTTCAGCATCCACCTTTTAAATCCCCCTTAAAATCTTGCAAGTTTCAATAAGGTCACCTCTCATTCTTCTGAAGTACAATGAAGGGAGATCCTGCTTCCTAAATTTCTACCTGACTCCCTAAATTCTGGTTGCAGGACCACATCCCAAGTCCTTGATACCAACATGGACTATGAGCTCCGAATGTTCACCCTCTACAGGACAAACGTCCTACAGCTGCTTGATGACATTTTTGACCCCAGCACTAGGGAGGAAATATTCCATCGTGGAGTCACATTTCTGGCCACAAAAAAAAACTATCTGTTCTCCTGTCATTATTACTTCTACCTTCTCCTTTTTCATCCCTTTTGAACAACTGAGCTACTAGTGGTAACACAGACATGGTTCTGACTGCACTTCGCTGAGGAACTAATGCTGCCATTAGCTTGCAAAATGGAAAACAGATATGTGCACAGAACTTTAGGGGGATTCTTGCACTACTAGGAGAAAGTGAGGACTGAAGATGCTGGAGATCAGGATTAAAAAGTATGGTGCTGGATAATCACAGCCAGTCAGGCATCATCCGAGGAGGGAGAGAGAGTTGATGTTTCGAGCATAAGCTCTTCAGCAGGATTTTGGGTGGGGGGGGCAAGGGGCCTGAGAAGATAAATGGGAGGTGGCTAGGGCTGGGGCCAAAGTTAGCTGGGAACACGATATGTAGATGAAGGGGAGGGTTGATGGTGACAGGTCTGAGTGGTGGGTGGAGCGGATAGGTGGAAATGAAGATGGACAGGTAGGACAGTTCAGTAGGGCAGTGCCGAGTTGAAGGGTTGGATCTGGGATAAGGGGTGGGGTGGGGAGATCAGGGAACTGGTGAATTCGACATTGATCCAATGTGGTTGGAGGGTCCCAGGCAGACACGTTATCTTCCTTTTCTTCTGTGCAACTGTGACACTGTCATTTATGACAATAGAAAAATTACATTTGAAATTGCTGGACAAACAAACAAACAAACAAACAAACAAACAGTCATTAGATTGCATTTATTTATTTCCTCTTTTGTTGATTCAATATAGATCTATGAATCTAAGGGTTACAGGGAGAAAAAAAACCTCAAAATTCTGATATTCCAAGAACATTTTGGAATGTATATTTTGACATACATGTCTAAAGCTATTTCAAAACATTCACATTGAAGATTTTGAAGTATCCTGTGTTTCTCAATAATAATGGTCTAGAAACCAATCAGTTAATTCCAAAGAAATGAGGGCAACGCTGACTGGAAGGGACTGCAGAAGGCGTTTAGCAGCAAAGATGGTTGAGGAACAATTGCAGACGTTTAAGAAATTAGTTCAAGGCTCACAGCAAAGACATTATCTTGTGGATTTGCGGAAAGGAATAAGCCAACCATCGTTATCCAAGGTAGTTAAGGACTGATTTCAAATTGAAAAGAAATACAATGTGGCAAACTATGGGATTGGGAAGTTTTAAAAACCATCAACAAAAAATACAGCCAAAAGTATAATAAAAAGGGCAAAAATAAACTGAGGGTAAACTTGTAAATAGCCTCATACAGTACAAAAGAGGCCCTTTAGGTCATTAAGTCTGTACTGCTAAAAATACATTCTTACCTACACTAGTCCCAACTTCCCACACAAGACCCATAGCCTTGAAGATTGTGACATTTCAAGTGCTCATCCAAGTACTTTTTAAAACATTGTGAGGTTTCCTGTACCAATTATCCTCACAGACAGTGCATTCCAGACCAGCACCACCCTCTGGGTGAAAATGTTTTCCTCAGATTCCGTTCTCAATCTCCTGCCTTTCACTTTAAAGTTATGCCTCCTTATTACTGACCCTTCAACAGAGGGGAACAGCTGCTTTTTATTCACTCTGCCCATGCCCCTCAATCTTATACACCTCTCTCGGGTTCCTCCTAGATTTTCTCTGCTCCAAGTAATAAATAATATCAAGACACACAGCAAGAGTTTCTTTAAATATATAAAAAGGAACAGAGAAGTTAAAGTGAGGATAGGCACCTTAGAGAATGAGGCTGGGGAAATAATAAAGGGGAACCAGACCATGGTGGAGGAGTTGGAATAAATACTTTGAAACAACCTTCACAGTAGAAAAACTAATAGCATCCCAAAATTACTAAATAGTAAAGAGACAAAAAAAGAGGGAAAAAAAAATTACAACTATTATCACTAGCAAAGCATGCCAGGAAATCTAATGGGGCTAATGACCTACTATCTTTGGATATCAAAGGAAGTAGCTAGAAATGATTGGCGTGCTGGTAATAATCTTCTAGAAATCCTTAGATTCTGGAAAAGAAGATCGGAAAATTGCCAATGTAACACCTTTGTCTAAAAAGAGGAGCCAAACAAAAAAAAACAGGTAACTATAGACCAGTTATCTTATAGTCTATGATTAGGAAAATGTTAGGGTCTATTATAAAGGATCCAATAGCAACACATTTAGAAGTGCATAATATGATCAAGCAGAGTCAGGCTTAATGAACGGGAAGTCACATCAGACAAAATTTTCCATAATTCTTTGAAGAGATAACCAGCTGGATAGATAAAAGGGACAATGTCAGAAATCACATGATACCAGATTATAGTCCAATAAGTTTATTTGAAATCACAAGCTTTTGGAGCAGAGCCCCTTAGTCAGGTGAAGTGAGAGGGAAGCACACAGAACAAACAGTTTTTGGGCACAGAGATCAAAAGATCATACAAATGATGTGAGTGGAGTGTTGAATAATAATTCTCTGCAGGTGACCAAGGGTGTTAGAGCATGTAAGTAAATTATCAGTAGCTGAATAATAAGTGAAGGGATGATCTATAATCCGACTAAAATGAAGCAGAGAAAAAAAATTAAAAATATAATGGTGCTGGAGACAAACCAAATGACTAGAACAACATGGAACAAAAACAGAAGCTGCTGGGAAAGCCCAGCAGCATCTGAAGAAAAACCAGAGGAAGGGTCACCGGTTGCGAAATATTAACTCTGATTTTTCTTCACATGTGCCACCAGACCTGCTGAGCATGCCCAGCAACCCGTCCCTGCTCCTGATTCACAGCATCTGTTGTTCTTTAGGTTTTTATTTGACTGGAATAACATGATAGGTATATGTGTCTCATGCCAAGGGTCTAACTGAAATAATAAGTTATCCAAAACTATATAAACTAAATTAAGGTAGAGAGATCATAACAATTTATCAAGATGGTGTCAAAACAAGACAGTAAAGAAGATTTTAGAGATACAGAAGTGTGGTGGGGTCACATGTAGTGTGACATGAACCCAAGATCACAGTTGATGCCATCTTCCTGGATATGAAACTTACTATCAGTTTCTGCTCGCCAATTCTGCATTGTTGCGTAAGGCTGCCTTGCAGGATGCTTAGACATTTACAGCAAACTACCTAGCCTTCAGAAGAACATCGACCACAACACCACAAAATCCTTCCACTCTGCATGACATGTTAGATAATCTACATGGATACTACCATCACACAAGGAAACATCACCCACCATGTAAACTGCAGATACTCATGTGACTAAGTCAATGTTGTCTATCCCATTTTCTGCAGGCAAGGATACCCCGAGACATGGTGTGTTGGCAAGACCATGCAGATGCTACGACAACAGATGAATGGGCACTGCACAACAATCACCAGACAGGAATGTTCCTCCCAATCAGGGAACACTTCAGCTGTCAAGGACATTCAGCTTCCAACCTTCGGGTAAGCGTCCTCTAAGGCGGCCTTTGAGTTACATGACAATGCAGGATCGCAGAGCAGAAACTTATAGCCAAGTTCCGTACCCATGAAGATGGCCTCGACCACGATCTTAGGTTCAAATTGCACTACATATGACCCTACCACACTGTTCTGTATCTGTAAAATCTTCCTTACTTACCTGTTTTGACACCACTGATAATTTTTTATGATCTCTCTACCTTAATTAGTTTGTTTGGTTTTGGATAACTTATTAGTTTGGTTCAACCCTCAGTATGCGACCCTTGTACCTATCATGTTATTCCAGTCAAATATAAACTGAAAGAACAGTGGATGCTGTGAATCAGGAGCAGGGGCAGGAGTTGCTGGGGGTGCTCAGCAGATCTGGCAGCATCCGTGAAGAAATATCAGAGTTAACATTTCAGGACCGGTGACCCTTCCTCTGGTTTTTCTTCACAGATGCTACCAGACCTGCTGGGCTTTTCCAGCAGCTTCTGTTTTTGTTATTTCAGTCATTTGGTTTGTCTCCAGCACCACCTTATTTTTAATCTTCTGTACTTACCTCTCTGCCCCATTTAGTCGGATTATAGGTCGTCCCTTCAGTTGTTCTTTCGCTACTTTACTCACACCATCTAATACACTTGGTCACCTGCAGAGACTTACTGTTCAACACTCCACTCACAGCATTTGTATGATCTTTTGATCTCTCGGCCCATAAATTCTGTGTGCTTCCCTCTCACTTCACCTGACGAAGGGGCTAAGGTCCGAAAGTTTATGATTTCAAATAATTCTGTTGGACTATAGCCTGTTGTTGTGTGATTTCTGACTTTGTCCACCCCAGTCCAACACCAGCACCTCCACATCATAGATAAGAGGGAAGCAGTGGATTTAATATTCTTGGATTTTCAGAGGATATTTGATAAGGTGCTATCCATTAGGTTAATTAGCAAAATCCATGGTGCTGAAGGCATTATATTAGCATGGATCAAAGATTTGCCAACTAATAAAAGACAGATAGTTGGGGTATAATAGGGACATTTTTAGGATGTAGCCAGTGGAGTGACACAGGAATCAGTGGTGGAATGCAATTATTTATAATTTATATTCATAATTTAGAGGACTTAGATTAGGAAAGTGAATGTATTATAACTAAGTTTGTGGGTGACACAAGAATAGGTGAGAAGGCAATTGCTGAGGATGACAGAGAGAGTCTGCAGAGGGGCACAGACAGGTTAAGCGAGTAGGCAAAAACTTAGCATTCATCACTGCTCCATATGTCTATGAGGAATCTCACAGCCAAGCTTCACCTGGTCTTCATGAAATGACTACTTTGTAGCATGGGATGCAATCAGAAAACAGGTAATTAAATAATTAACTTGAAAGGGTTTTTACAAATACATTAAGGACAAAAGGGTAACTAGGGAGAGAATAAAGCCCCTCAAAGATCAGCAAGGCAGCCTTTGTGTGGAGCTGTAGAAGGTGGGGGAGATACTAAACAAGTATTTTGCATCAGTGTTTACTGTGGAAAAGGACATGCAAGATATAGAATGTGGGGAAATAGATGGTGACATCTTGAAACATGTCCATATTACAGAGGAGGAAGTCCTGGATGTCTTGAAATGCAAAGAAGTGAATAAATCCCCAGGACCTGGTCAGGTGTATCCTAGAACTCTGTGGGAAGCTAGGGAAGAGATTGCTAGGCCCCTGGCTGAGATATCTGTATCATCAATAGTCACAGGTGAGGTGCCAGAAGACTGGAGGTTGGCTAATGTGGGGCCACTATTTAGGAAATGTGGTAAGGAAAAGACAGGGAACTATAGACCAATGAGCCTGACGTCGGTGGTGGGCAAGTTGTTGGAGAGAATCCTGAGGGACAGGATTTGCATGTACCTGGAAAGGCAAGGACTGATTAGAGATAGTCAACATGGTTTTGTGCGTGGGAAATCATGTCTCACAAACTTGATTGAGTTTTTTGAAGAAGAAACAAAGAGGATTGATGAGGGCAGAGTGGTGGTCTTGATCTAACTGGATTTCAGTAAGGCATTTGACAAAGGTTCCCCATGGGAGATTGGTTAGCAAGGAGAACATGGAATACAAGGAGAACAAGCTATTTGGATACATAACTGGCTTAAAGGTAGAAGACAGAGCGTGGTGGTGGATGGTTGTTTTTTTAGACTGGAGGCCTGTGACCAGTGGAGTGCCACAAGGATCGGTGCTGGGTCCACTACTTTCCGTCATTTATATAAATGATTTGGATGTGAATATAATAGGTATAGTTAGTAAGTTTGTGGATGACACCAAAATTGGAGGTGTATTGGACAACGAAGAAGGTTACCTCAGATTAGAACAGGATCTTGATCAGATGGGTCAAGGGGCAGAGGAGTGGCAGATGGAGTTTAATTTAAATAAATGCAAGGTGCTGCATTTTGGGGAAGCAAATCTTAGCAGGACTTATACACTTAATGGTAAGGTCCTACAGAGTGTTGCTGAACAAAGAGACCTTGGAGTGAAGGTTCATAGCTCCTTGAAAGTAGAGTCACAGGTAATGGGACTGTGATGAAGGCATTTGGTGTGCTTTCCTATATTGGTCAGAGTACTGAGTATAGGAGTTGGGAGGTCATGTTGTGGCTGTACAGGACATTGGGTTGGCCACTTTTGGAATATTTTGTGCAATCCTGGTCTCCTTCCTATTGGAAGGATGTTGTGAAACCTGAAAGGGTTCAGAAAAGATTTGCAAGGATGTTGGCAGGGTTGATGGGTTTGAGCCAGAGGTTGAATAGGCTTGGGGCGGTTTTCCCTGGAGCGTCAGAGGGGTGACTATACAGAGGTTTATAAAATCATGAGGGACATGGATAGGCTAAATAGAGAAAGTCTTTTCCCTGGGGTGGGGGAGTCCAGAACTAAAAGGCATAGGTTTTGGGCAAGAGAGCAAAGATTTGAAAGGGACTTAAGGGGCAACTTAGGGTGATGCTTGTATGGAGTGAGCTGCCAGAGGAAGGGGTGGAGGCTGGTACAATTGCAATATTTAAAAGGCATCTGGATGGCTATATGAATAGTTTGGATTTGGAGGGACATGAACCAAGTGCTGGCAAATGGGACTAGATTAGGTTGGAATATCTGGTCGGCATGGACGAGTTGGACCAAAAGGTCTGTTTCTGTGCTGTACATCTCCATGACTCTATGACAGGCAGAAAGATTGGTTTAGAATTCAGGGTGGGCAATCACAGGACTGAGGACGAAGCTGGGTGGGGTACCATAATGACTACCTTGGGGCTCTGGCTCCAGTGTCCAAAGCTAAAAAGAACTTTATGGAATCTGAAACATCCCTACAAACTTCACTCCCCTCCAATGCACACCATATGATGCATGCGTTGAGCATAATGTCAAGGTCTGTCTTTCCATTTACCCATCTATGACACTCTTATCCTCCATGCTAACATTTGTCCCTCCACCGACCTTTCTACCCTGCATTGCAACCTATTCCCTTCACACAACCCTAATGGCCCTTTACTGCTCAACTTCTTCACAACTCAAACCAATTTATGCTCATCCCATCCACCACGTTTGGTCTTTACACCGACCATGACAACTCTCCAATATCCACTATCAGCAGGATCCTTGCAAAGATGAGACAAAATAAAGGTCTAAGTGCATAAAGTGGTCTCAAATCATAAAAGCACATTAACTACACTTATATTTTGTCAACAGAAACACTTCATAATAAACTTCAAATGTATGCACACAATAAAAGCACAGGTAATTGAATTAATTGATAGTCCCATTTTAATGAGTCTATAACCATTTGTAGCTATCAAACAAACTTTGAAACAGCAGGCATCCTAATGAAATAGTAGATGGACAAAAAGTCAATCATGCAGCAGTAATCCAGTAATAAAATCACTCCAACTTATATCAGTGTTAAATAACAGACAGACAATCACTACTTTAAAAAAACTCCAGGAATTTTTTTCAATGATTTAAACAGTAGACTTTTTAATGCCTCAAGAGCTTGACAACTCCCTTTGACAGCTTTGCTTGATAGGTCCCTTTGATAGATCTTCTTGACATTTTTCACAAGTCCTGAAACAGTGCCTAAAATATTATAGAGTCATCGAGATACGCAGCATAGAAGAAGGCTTTTGGCCCATCGAGTCTGTGCTAGTCAAAAGCAACCACCTAACACTTCTAATCTCATTTTTCAGAATTTAGCCTAATGTATGCCTTGGCATCACAAGTGTACATCTAAATCATTAGGTTTCTATCTAAATGGGGCCATCCCCATAACTGAGAACTAACTTTGTTATCCTGTGTTTATTTCTAATTTTGTTCATTTACTAACATGCTATTTTTGAATATTGAATATATTAACAAAATAACTCTGACTGCACCTTCAGCATTATTTCCCTTGGAGTAACTGGCATTCTGCTTTTGAAATGAAGGAAATGTGTTCTGAGGAATAGCTCATTATTTGCAGGTGAAAGAAGAGGAAGCTAGACTAGCTTCCCCACTGTGCCAATACCAAACAGACTGTTACGCAATTGGCAAGCAGGGAATGAGAAATACTTCTACTGGGCCAGACCATGTCAGTTATTTCCTTCCTCTGAAATGACCACACCACAAAAGAATTTTAAAAAGTCACCATAATGACAAAATTTTACTATCAGGGAATACAAGATCTTGAACTTTTGCCCTCCAGATTGCAGTGCCAAGACTTCTACTGAAAAGATGCTACTGGTATCTTTACTAACTACAATTACGTAAAGATTCCACAAAAAAAAACTGCCACATGCAGATAAATAATATCAAATGGTGGAGACGTATTAAAGCTTAATATTTTCAACAATAGTTGACAATTATCTTATGTGGTTTGTGTAGAGATAAAATACAACCTGATGAGAATAATTTACTAGAATGGTCCACTTAACGACATGTTGCCATCCATTTTGCATTTTCTGGTCAGCATCTTTGTAGCTAGTATACAGAATTTAAAGCAATTGCGAGTCTGTTTGAAAAATATTTGATAAATAAAAATGGAATATTTAGATTAGATTACTTAGTGTGGAAACAGGCCCTTCGGCCCAACAAGTCCACACCGACCCTCCGAAGAGCAACCCACCCAGACCCATTCCCCTACATTTACCCCTTCACCTAACACTAGGGGCAATTTAGCATGGCCAATTCACCTAATCTGCACATCTTTGGACTGTGGGAAGAAACCAAAGCACCCGGAGGAAACTCACGCAGACACAGCAAGAATGTGCAAACTCCACACAAATTATATTTTGTTTTTTCTTTCATTTCACGATAGGTAATATGTAGAACAAAATGCAAGCTATGCATTTTACAACATGCTTAGGCAAGTAGATACTCCTTTCAGTTCTTTTGCTTGGACCTTGAATGGAACTGTTTCGGGTCATACTGTCAATCAATGGGGTTATAACTTGCAAAGACTTGATCAGGAATAGAAAACAATTTGTTGTACTTAGTAAGTAATTAAAAGTATTTACATTTCACAAGATAACAAGTGCTTACTGCATCCTAATTACTTTCAGAAACTTTTTTTTTGTTGGACTTGATTATAGTGTTTAATGTATTTTTCTCTTCATGTTACAAAGCCTTTAACATACTTCGATCACAATCAAATCATAAATGGTAACAAAATATTTTGTGATACATGCAATTTTGGAATAACACAAAAATTTAATAAATTCCATAATGACTGTAAATTGCCTTTATCAAACCTCAAACGTGTTGACAAAACAGCCTTAAACTGATGTTTTGAACAATCATCTCTTCGATTTATAATTGCATATGGAATACAAAGGAATCTTTCTCTAGTATAAATATATTTAAAAAGTATAAACATAAACATTAAGGCATTGATGCCATTACTAAAGTTCTACATTTATGATGACTGCTCAGTAGCTGTTATAACAATGGGTGAAGGAATATGGCAAGTAAATCAACAAGCAACAAGGACACACTGATGCCAAAGTGTATTAGTTACCCAGAAGAAAACACCACTATAGCCATGTAACGCACAGTTGAAATATGACTGCAGGAACTACATGATAATAAGTCAAAATATACCATAAAATATCAAAATCTCAGGATCTTGCTATGGCAGCCACCAAAAAAATGTGAACTTGCAGACTCCAGCTAGAAAATCAAAAGGATCTAGTAACTAAATATATTTAATTATCTGTTTATTCTATATGGAAAAATAATTAATCAATTGTGTTACTAAAGCAAGCAACACAATTTTAAAATCAAATCAAACATCTGAAATACAAAATAATGAAAACTACATCAGCTAACATCTTAACTGAGTAAATCACACTATTCATACTAGCGTTTGTTAGTACCAAATTTAATATACAAGGACTATCCAAACAAGCGTTTTTTTGTCACAGCAACTGCAAACATGTTAAATCCCCCATAATCTTAACCTACTGTGTACACAGCTCAAGGAACCTGTGAAGTTCTCAAGCACAAATTAAACTGTTACTTTTAAAACAAATTTATCAGAATAATTGTCTGTTAATTTATCCATATAAAATTAAACGTTAACGTTTTTATTACAAAGACTATACGAATATTGCACATTAAATAACTGGAGTTAGTTTAATATTATTTGCTTTGCAAATGTCTCGAAGAGTTAATCAGGTTTATGAGGAAAAACAGAAACATGTAGAGAGATACAGTCGAAATGCATGCAATCCAAAAAACGTGTGCGAGTTTTCCCGGTCCAAAATAATCGCTATCAACAATGTTGCTGTGTGATCTTTAAGGCATCAGGAAGACACAGCAATTCAGTAAAATTCTGCTTTATTTTGGGTGCATAGGGGAACCTGTTTTTTAAACATGAAATAAAACATCGGCTCGCATTTTGGATTACATGTGCAGATTGCTGATTTTGGACGCAATTACACAATGTGTACAATTAAACATTTTGTGGGTCGTTAATAGTATGTATCAAAGCTGGTAGTAACATCAACATTAGTGATGACTATGGCATTTAATAAATAGGAAAAGGTAAAGTTAACTAAAAAGTACTCGGTCATTTCAAAGCACCTTTTCCAACAATAATTGACTGCATTGAAATATTAATCCACCGTTTTTGGTTGCAATTTTAAAGACTTCAGTCGAAAATGCAGGCGATCTAAATTTTTCAAGAAGTACGAACGCAAATTTAAACCCCATTAAGCTCTATACTATAGATCTAACCCAATCGCCAAAATTACCGATGACAGAATAACGAAAGCATGCAAGCTCCAGCGCTGACTATATTTTGCGGCCCTGATTCAGCAGACATCATCGGCTATCCCAAGCTGTCATCGTCGAATCTTTTTGGCCATTTTGGACAGCCTTAACAAAAATATTCGGTTATCTTTCACCTGCTTTTTTTCTTTTACCCACCTACCCACCCCACCCAGAAATAACAGTCAAGGGCATTAGGGGAACTCTCCGAGAGTCGAGTCGCCCTCAACTGATTCGGGCCAAAGAAAGTTCGTGAACGATCCCCCTTGCGTCGCTGAGAATCCAGTTTAAAAACACAACTTCCCTTCAAGTTAATGGAGAGAAACGATGACTTTTTTAAAAAAAATAATAATCGGTGACAGCGCAAGGGGGGGGTTTAAGTAATACGTTACCACTGCTACTAAAAAAAAAGTCTTTCTCATCAACTGTACCTTAAAACAGGAATGTCTGCCCTGAAATGGAGTAACTGCACGCAGTTTCTAACCGTTGTACCCTCCCTCCCTGTCTCTCTCTCTCTCTCTCTCTCTGTCGAAGTTATGCGGATCGGAGCCAATGGAAGGCCACCCGAACCGACAACCCGCATTCCGCAGCCAGGAGAAAATACATTTCAATCCTGGATAGGGGAAACCCGTCTTCACTGAGCGACCCACACCAGCAAATGTCACAGGAAAGCCCTAGCATAAACATGATCAGCCTAATAAACGACCAGCAAGCATCACAGGGCAATAATATTCAACGAACCTACGCCTCACAGAATGCATCTTGTATTCTACAATAACAGAATTATTGATGTAAAATCTGGGCCTTTAAACGTTATACAACCTAAACACGGTAATACAATATCATCACAGAAAGGTCAGTCTTATGCTTTTCCTTACTTTCGCCGTTTAGATGAGTTGGCGTTCCCACGAGTTTATTTTTAATTCCTTTCAGTGTTTGCCCACTTGTTAAAATGAAGCCTGTATCAGGGCTCAGAGCTGCGATCAAAATCTATTTTCTCCTCACCGCTCCCAACGCCACAGAATGTGGGCGGGGCTCCCGACCTTCCTGATTGACAACTGCGCGTCGCATTGTTTTCATTCCATCGCGGTCACGTGGCAGTGCGAGCGCGGGTGCGTCGCTGCGCTGGCATTCCAGGAGGGGGCGGGGCGGCATCCTGGTCGTGGACTTTAATGACTGATTGCTCCATATCGAGTCCTACCCTTGGCCTGCAGTGCCCTTGAGCCAACATCGACATATGAGGAAAAAAAACAACCAGACCTTGTGGTGGAATAAAAATGTTCAATGGAAATAGCGTTCAGTTTGTTCATGAATGCTATTTTTCAGAACTGAAGGGCGCTATTATGACCATTAGGCGACTAATGGTTCTTCCAAAGAGGTTTCTAATTGATGTCAGTTTCCTGCTCTTTTAACATCGCCATGCATTTCCTTTCAATTTTACATGCATTTTTATAATTTCCCTTTGAAAGTTACCATTGGATCGACTACCACCAGGCTTTCCGTGGTTGTATTTATAATCAGAATTATAAAATCTTCACAGTCCAGAAAAGGCCATTTGGCCCAGAGTCTGCACTGACCCTCCAAACCCAGCATCCCACCCAGGCCCCACCCTATCCCTGTAACCCTGCATTTGCTATGGTCGACTCACCTAACCTGCACATCTTTGGACCCTGGGAGGAAACCAGACCATCCAGCGGAAACCCATGCAGATACAGGGAGAACATACAAACTCCACAAAATCACTCAAGGCTGGAATCAAACCATGGTGTTGTTGCTTGTGAATTATAAAACTATCTAAAATATAAAGAACAAGTAATTTTATACATATTTAAGAACTTTTACAACATGGAAAATGCCTATTGCCCATCATGTCCACATCAAGCATCTACCTATTCTAATCTAATTTTCCAGTGTTTGGCCTGTAGCTTTGTGCAAGTGCTCATCTTAATACTTCTGAAATGCCTTGAGACAGTGAGTTCTGTATACTCACCTCATCTCTTCGTTAAAAAAAAAGTTTTTCCTCAAATTCTCTCTAAACCTCGTGCTCCTTCCCTTAAAATTGTGCCCCTGAATACCAACCTTTCTACTTAGGAAAAGGTTTCTCATTAACTTTGTACACCTCAATTAAGATCTTCCCAAATCTTTTCTGTTCTATTCTAAGGAAAACAACCCCATTCTCTATAGTTTCTCTTCACAGCTGAAACTGCTTTCCAGGTAATATCCTGGTAAATCTACCTCCTTCCCAAGATCCACAAGCTTGACCACCCTGGCCGACCCATTATCTCAGCATTCTCTTGCCCCACTGAACTCATCTCTACCTACCACGACACTGTCCTATTCCCCCCTAGTCCAGGAACTCCCCACATATGTTCGAGACACCACCCACGCCCTCCACCTCCTCCAAGACTTCCGTTTCCCCGGCCCCCAATGCCTCACCTTCACCATGGATATCCAATCCCTCTACACCTCCATCCGCCACGACCAGGGCCTCCAAGCCCTCCATTTTTTCCTCTCCAGATGTCCCCAACAGTACCCTTCCACCGACACTCTCATTTGTTTGGTCGAACTGGTCCTCACCTTTAACAATTTCTCTTTCAAATCCTCCCACTTCCTCCAGACCAAAGGCGTAGCCATGGACACACGTATGGGCCCCAGCTATGCCTGTCTCTTTGTTGGCTACGTAGAACAGTTGATCTTCCGTAATTACACCGGCACCAGTCCCCACCTCTTCCTCCGCTACATTGACGACTGCATTGGCGCCACCTTGTGCTCCCGCGAGGAGGTTGAGCAATTCATCAACTTCACCAACACATTCCACCCTGACCTTAAATTTACCTGGACCCTCTGTGACACCTCCCTCCCCTCCCTGGACCTCTCCAGTTCCATTAATGATGACCAACTTGACACTAACATTTTTTACAAACCTCCCACAGCTACCTGGATTACACCTCTTCCCACCCTACCTCTTGCAAAAATTCCATCCTGTATTCCCAATTCCTCCACCTCCGCCAGATCTGCTCCCAGGAGGACCAGATCTACCACAGAACACACCAGATGGCCTCCTTCTTTAGAGACTGCAATTTCCCTTCCCACGTGGTTAAAGATGCCCTCCAACGCATCTCATCCACATCCCGCACCTCCGCCCTCAGACCCCACCCCTCCAACCATAACAAGGACAGAACGCCCCTGGTGCTCACCTTCCACCCTACCAACCTTCGCATAAACCAACATTTCCGCCACCTTCAAAAAGATACCACCACCAGGGATATATTTCCCTCCCCACCCGTTTCCGCCTTCCGCAAAGACCGTTCCCTCCGCGACTACCTGGTCAGGTCCATGCCCCCCCCCTACAGCCCACCCTCCCATCCTGGCACCTTCCCCTGCCACCACAAGAACTGTAAAACCTGAGCCCACACCTCCTCCCTCACCTCTATCCAAGGCCCTAAAGGAGCCTTCCACATCCATCAAAGTTTTACCTGCACATCCACTAATATCATTTATTGTATCCATTGCTCCCGACGCGGTCTCCTCTACATTGGGGAGACTGGGCGCCTCCTAACAGAGCGCTTTAGGGAACATCTCCGGGACACCCGCACCAATCAACCACACCGCCCCGTGGCCCAACATTTCAACTCCCCCTCCCACTCTGCCGAGGACATGGAGGTCCCGGGCCTCCTTCACCGCCGCTCCCTCACCACCAGATGCCTGGAAGAAGAACGCCTCATCTTCCGCCTTGGAACACTTCAACCCAGGGCATCAATGTGGACTTCAACAGTTTCCTCATTTCCCCTTACCCACTTCACCCTAGTTCCAAACTTCCAGCTCAGCACGGTCCCCATGACTTGTCTGGACTTGTCCTACCTGCCTATCTCCTTTTCCACCTATCCACTCCACCCTCTCCTCCCTGACCTATCACCTTCATCCCCTCCCCCACTCACCTATTGTACTCTATGCTACTTTCTCCCCACTCCCACCCTCCTCTAGCTTATCTCTCCACGCTTCAGGCTCTCTGCCTTTATTCCTGATGAAGGGCTTTTGCCCAAAATGTCGATTTCGTTGCTCCTTGGATGCTGCCTGAACTGCTGTGCTCTTCCAGCACCACTAATCCAGAATCTGGTTTCCAGCATCTGCAGTCATTGTTTTTACCTCCTCTGCATCCTGTGTAGTGCAATCATATCCTTCCTAGATTGTAGTTTCCAGAACTGCACACAGTACTCCAGCTGTTGCCTAACTAACCCTTATATACAACTCTCCTTGCTCTTGTATCCAATGCCTTGACTAATAAAGGCAAGTATCCTATATGCTTTCTTAACTACCTAACCAACTCATCCCATCATGGATATGCACACCAAGGTTTCTCAGTATTTCTGAGGGTCCTACCATTCTTTCTTGTTACTTCTTCCAAAATGCATCACCTCAAACTTTTCAGGAGTAAATTCTATTTGATCCTGTTCAGGCCATCTATATTGTCCTGTAGTCTAAGGTTTTTCCTCCTTGCTGCTTATCACACTGCCAATGTTTATGTCATTTGAAACTTACTGATCATACCATTTACATTCATAACTAGATCATTAATATACACCTTAAATAGGCAGGGTATGAGACTGGACAGAAAGTTGCAGTCAAAAATCAGTGTTTGGTCATCAGCCTCTAGTTCATGCTGCTAAGCCAATTTTTCAATTTTCCAAATTGTCCCGGATCCAATAGGTTCTTAGCTTCTTAACTAATCTGCCATGTGAGACGTTATAGCTCTACTGAATATATAGATGATACAAAAATTGCCATGTGGTTGATATGGAGAATGATGTAAACCGTATGATAATATCAATGCATTGGTTAGGTGGTCAAAATGGCAAATGGAATTCAATGTAAAGCAGGATGCATTTGAGCTGAATAAACAAGAAAATACAGAAGGGATTACATTGAAAGATACTTTGAACATCTCATTAATACTAAAGAATACAGGAGAAGAATTAAGTACCATCACCATCACAGTTGAAGTAACATTAGACAAAGAAATAGTGCTAAAGGCAGATAAGTCCCTGGTGTTGATGGCTTGCATACTAATATCCTAAAAGAAGTAGCTACCTAGATAGTGAATGCATTGGTTTTAATTTTTCAAAAATTATTAGATTCTGGAGAATTACCAAAGGATTGGAAACTTGCCAATGTGACACGCCTTCTCAAAAAGGGAGGGAGGTAAAAATCACGGGACTATAGGCCTAACTATCTATTGTTGGAAAAATGTTGGAATCAATTATTAATGAAGAAATAATAGGATATTTGGAAAATCATAACCTAATCAAGGAGAGTCAACATGGCTTCATGAAAGGAAAATTATGACTAATTTCTAAAAGTTTTTCAAGGAAGTCTCAACCAGAGTCCAGAGTGAAGAGAGCAGAACCAACAGATGTGTTGTATTTGGACTTCTAGAACATGTTTGACAAGGTACCTAACAAAAGATTAAAACATAAGAGTCCATGTTGACTTGGATAGACAATTGGCTAATGGGCAGGAAAGAAAGTTCAGGGATAAGCGGTTATTTTTCAGACTGGCAACCTGGGACCAGTGGGCTCCCACAGAGATCAGTGCTGGGACCACAATGCAATACATATTAATGACTCGAAGGAAGGAAGTGAATGTAGTAAAGCTAAATTTGCAGATGACACAATAATACATGCAAGGACAAGTTGCGAAAGGGATACAGTTTACAGAGAGGAATTGATAGGTTAAGTGAGTGGGCAAGAAGTTGACAAATGGAGTTGCAAGATTTGAAGTTGTTCATTTTGAAGGGGGGAACAAAAGAACAGAGCATTATTTAAATGTAGAAACACTACAGAAAGCTGCAACACAAGAGACTTTGGATGTTTGCGCATGAAATACAGAAAGCTAGCACATTGATGCAGCAGATACTCAGCAAGGCTAATGGATTGTTGGTTTTTATTTAAAAGGTGTTGGAGTATAAGAGGAGGGAGGTACTGGTGAGACCGCATCTGGAGTACTGTGAGCAGTTTTGCTTCCTCTATTTAAGGAAAGATATGATTTAATTGGAGTTAGTTCAAAGAAAATTCACTAGGATTCCTGGTATGGAGGGATTGTCTTATGACCAAAGGTTAAACAGGTTGGGGCTCTACTCACTGAAGTTTAGAATATTGAGGGGTAATCTCATTGAAACATATAGGATTACTAAGGGACTTGACAGGATGAAGGCTGATGGGAGAGTCTAGGAGCAAAGCCTATCTTCTCAGAATAAAGGGACACTAAGTTAAGACTGAGATGAGGAGGAATTTCTTTTCTCAGAGGTGTGTGAGTCTATGGAACTCTTTTTCACAGACAGCTGTGAGGGAGAGAGTCCTTGTGTATATTTAAGGCTGAGCTAGATAGACTCTTGATCAGTAGAGGAGTCAAGAGTTATGGGGAAATGCAGGAAAGTGGACATGAGGAATGTCAAATCAGCCATGATCCAACTGAATAGTGGAACAGGCTCAAAGAGCCAAATGGCCTATTCCAGTTCCTATTTCTTACAATCTTACAATTAATATAAGGATTCTGAGAAATATAAAAGTAACAGAGACACCTTGGAGCATGCTTATTGATCCAAGAAGATAGTAGGACAGGTACCTGAAGAAGGGATATGAGATACTTTTCTTTGTTTGCTGAGACCTAGAGAGTAAAATCAAGGAAGTTATTAAAAAACAGTAAATTAATTAGGTGCAGTTAGAGGACGAATACAGTTCTGGTTACCATTTTACAGAAAGGATGTCATTCTTGAGAGGATAGTTATAAGGATGTTGCCAAGATTGGAAAAAAATATGGTTATTATAAAACATTTAACATCTATAGAGAAAGCTGAGGAAAGATTTTGCAGAATCGCAGAATTACTTGGTACATTCTTAAAGTTATAAATAACTTTTTAATTCACCATGTTTGTCAAAAACTAATTGTTTGAAAAAGAGAGATATCAAAGCCTCATAAAATTTTTAAAAAACATTTGGCTATTCACTTGAGATATCATAGAGCACAAGGCTATGGACCAACAGACTTGACAGAGTTGTATAAGATGATGAAGGTATAGATAGAGCGGATAGCCAGAGACTTTTTCCAGGGCAGAAATGGCTATCATGAGAGGGCATAAAATTTTAAGGTGATTGGAGGAAGATTTATGGGGAGATGTCAGAGGTAGGTTCTTTATACAGAGAGTGGTAGGTGCGTGGAATGCACTATCGGCAGTGGTAGTAGAGTCAGATACATTAGGAACATTTAAGGGACTTTTGGATAGGCACAAGGATGATAGTAAAATGGAGGGTATGTAAGTTAGTTTGATCGTAAAGTAGGATAAAAGATCAGCACAACGTCAAGCGCCGAAGGGCCTGTACTGTGCCATACTGTTCTATGTTCTTTTAAGATACGAGAATGAAATGTTTCTGGATTGCAATAAGACCATAACATACAGGAGCAGAATTAGGTCATTCAGATTATTGAGTATGATCTGCCTTTTGACCAAGGCTGATACGTTTCTCAACCCCATTCTCCTGCCTTCTCCCCATTACCTTTGATCCCACTACCAATCAAGAGCCTATTAACCCCTGTCTTAAATACACTCAATGACTTGACCTCCACAGTCCTCTCCAGCATTGAGATTCATGGATTAACCACCCTCTGGCTGAAGAAATTGTTTCTTCTCTCAGTTCTAAAGAATTATCCATCAGGTCCTTGTGTTCCCTACTAGTGGAAACATTTTCTCCACTCTATCCAAGCCTCTCAGTATTCTGTAAGTTTCAATCAAACCCTCCTTCATCCTTCTAAACTCCATTCGGTTCAGACACAGAGTCCTCAACTGCTCCTCATATGACAAGCCCTTCATCCGCTTGTAAACTTCCTCTGGACCCCCTTCAATGTCAGAATATCCTTCCTTAAAGGCCCAAAACTGCTCACAATATTTCAAACGTTGCCTGACTAGAACCTTATACATCCTCAGCAGCACATCTCTGCTCTTCAATTCTCGGCCTCTTGAAATGAATTCTAACATTGCATTTGCCTTTCTAACTGGCAAATGAACCTGCATGTTAACCTTAACAGGATCCTGAAAAAGGACTCCCAAGTCCCTTAGTGCTTCAGATTTCCGAAGCCTTTCCCCCTATAAAAAATAGTCTCTGCTTCTTCTTACCAAAGTGGATAACTTCACAATTTCCCACGTTGTATTCCATTTGCCGTTTCTTTGCCCACTCTCCTGGTCTGTCCAAGTTCTTCCACAGCTTTCCTGCTTCCTCAACGTTACCATCCCTTCACCTATCTTTGTGTCATCTGCAAACTTAGCAAAAACACCCTCAGTTCCTTCATCCAGATCGTTAATAAATAACGTCCCAACATAGACCCCTGCAGAATTCTACTAGTCACTGGCTGCCATCCTGGAAAAGACTTCTTTATTCCTACTCTGTGCCTTCTGCCAATCAGCCAATACCCTATTCATACCAGTGCCTTCCTTCCCAACACCATGGGCTCTTATCCTATTGAGCAGTCTCCTGTGCAGCACCTTGTCAAATGCCTTCTGGAAATTCAAATAGATCATGTTCACTGGCTCTCCTTTATCTAACTTATTGTTATCTCCTCAAAGAATTCTAATACATTTGTCAGGCACGATATCCCCTTGATGAAGCCATGCTGAAATATCATAGAACAAAGAACATAGAACATTACAGCACAATACAGGCTCTTCGGCCTTCGATATTGCACCGACTGTGGAACCAATCTGGAGCCTATCTATCCTACACTATTTCATTTTCATTCATATGTTTATCCAATGACTATTTAAATTCCCTTAAAGTTGGTGAGTCTATTACTTTTGCAGGCAGTGTGTTCCATGCCCCTACTACTCTCTAAGTAAAGAAATTACCTTTGATGTCTGTCCTATATCTAACACCCCTGAATTTAAAGGTATGTCCCCTTGTGCTAGCCATCACCATCCGAGGAAAAAGGCTCTCACTGTCCACACTATCCACCTCTTTGATTATCTTATATGTCTTAATTAGTCACCTCTCAATCTTCTTCCTCTCATGAAAACAGCCTCAAGTCCCTCAGCCTTTCCTCATAAGACCTTCCCTCTATACCAGGTAACATCCTAGTAAATCTCCTCTGAATCCTTCTAAAGCTTCCATACCCTTTCTATAAAGCAGTGACCAGAACTGTACACAATACTCCAAGTGTGGCTGCACCAGAGCTTTGTACAGCTGAAGCATGACCTTGTGGCTCCGAAACTCAATCCTTCTGCCAATAAAAGCTAACACACCATATGCCTTCTTAATAATCCCATCAACCTGGGTGGCAACTTTCAGGGATCTATGTACATGAACACCAAGATCTCTCTGCTCATCTACACTTACCATTAGCCCAGTGCTCTTTATTCCTGTTGCCCCTTCCAAAGTGAATCATCTCATACTTTTCCACATTAAACTCCATTTTCCACCTCTCAGTAGCTCTGCTGCTTATCTATGTCCCCCTGTAAATTGCACTATCCACAACTCAATCGACCTCAGTGTCATCCACAAATTTACTAACCCATCCTCAGCTAGGTCAATTATAAAAATGACTAACAGTAGTGGCCCCAAAACAGATCCTTGTGACACGCCAATTGTAACTGAACTCCAGGATGAATATTTCCCATCAACCACCACCCTCTGTCTTCTTTCAGCTAGCTAATTTCTAATCCAAACCGCTAAATCACCCTCTATTCCATATATCTGTATTTTGTGCAATAGCCTGGGCAATAGCCACGAGGAACCTTATCAAATGCCTTACTGAAATCCATAAACACCATATCAACTGCTTTACTCTCATCACCTGTTTGGTCACCTGCTCAAAGAAGGTTTGTGAGGCATGACCTACCCTTCACAAAACTGTTGTTGACTATCCCTAATCAACTGATTTCTTTCTAGATGATTATAAATCCCTTATAACCTCTTATAACCTTTTCTAACTCTACCCACAACTGAAGTAAGGCTCACTAGTTTATAATTACCAGGGTTGTCTCTACTCCCCTTCTTGAACAAGGGAACAACATTTGCTATCCTCCAGTCTTCTGGCACTATTCCTGTAGACAATGCTGATATAAAGAACAAAGCCAAATCTCCTCCTCCCTGGCTTCCCAGAGAATCCCAGGACAAATCCCATCCGGCCCAAGAAACTTATCTATTCTCACACTTTCCAGAGTTGCTAACACCTCCTCCTTGTATCTCAGTATTCTCTTCAACAATATATATATCTATACACATATATATCCTTCAACTATATATTGGAAAGGTGAAGTTATTATCTTCAGTTCATGCTGCAAAATGCATTCCTTAGCTACAGAATCCATTTGTCCTCCTAACCTCTGCTTGAGGCTTAATCAGAATATTTGTAATCGTGGCAGCTAATAA